>NC_084998.1:864052-1076552 GCF_963854185.1 Sardina pilchardus | reverse complement strand
CTGTTGTTTTGCTGCTAGCTAACGTTAGTTAGCCTGACCAGAAACACCAGAGTAGTTCATATTAGCATGCTAGGTATCTAGTTTCTATGTGTTTCGGTTCTAATAGGCTATTTAGCTTGTTAGCTCTAACAAGCTAACAAGCTAACAAGCTAACTCTACCGTTTGGGAGCTTACAGCAACCTACAATGATTTGTGTGTCCGGAACAAATTTGTGTCGCATATAAACAATAAACCGTATCAAAATTAGCCATTAAAAGTGGTCAAGAAACCTTTATTCACATTGAGTATTTCCAGTTACGTCCACCGGAGCCGCCGCCATTGTTTTCTGATTTTTTTTGTTACTCCCGCCTCTGTGGTCAATGCAAGCTTCTGATTTGCTGAAATCCCGCTCCCAACACCTGATGTAACTGGTTCTTATTTCTGGACCAGCTCAAAGTTGGTGCTGAGTTGGAACCAGTTTTCCTGGCCCAGAGCCAGGTTATTTTGTGTGGAAAAGCAAAGAACCAGTTCCAGACTTGGCACTGGCTCCGAACTAGCACCAGAACCGCGTCAGTGGAAAAGGGGTAACACACACCCCAACACAGCTCTGTTTAAGCACACACACACACTCCCAACACAGCTCTGTTTTAGCCCAACACAGCTCTGTTTCAGCGCACACACACACACCCCAACACAGCTCTGTTTCAGCGCACACACACACACACCCCAACACAGCTCTGTTTCAGTGAGAGGCCTACAGCCTACATTCTAGATGAAGACAACTACTGAACAAAATCTGAGATGGTACCACAGCAACCTTATGTGATTTGCCACACAATGACGCCAGTGTGTAAAGGCTTAACACACACACACAAAGCTTTTACACACTGGGGTCGTTTAAAGTGACTGAATGTGTGTGTGTGTGTGTGTGTTAAGCTTTTACACACTGGGGTTGTTTAAAGTGACTGCATAACACACACACACACACACACACACACACACACACACATTCAGTCACTTTAAACAACCCCAGTGTGTAAAGGCTTAACACACTTACATGCAGTCATGATGATAAAGCTGTTGGGCCTGTGATGCTTAACTTAACAACCAAACACGGCTCTGTGTATCCCATAGGACACGGCTCTGTGCATCCCATAATAGTACACGGGATGAAGAATGGAGCCCCTCCCACTGGTGCACACCAACAGAGCCCAGCATCGCTAGCGTGATAAGGTTATGCTTATGGGATCTGGCATCACTAGCGTGATAACTGCTTATGGGATCTGGCATCACTAGCGTGATAAGGTTATGTGATCTGGCATCACTAGCGTGATAACTGCTTATGGGAACTGGCATCACTAGCGTGATAAGGTTATGCTTATGGGAACTGGCATCGCTAGCGTGATAAGGTTATGCTTATGGGATCTGGCATCACTAGCATGATAAGGTTATGCTTATGGGATCTGGCATCACTAGCGTGATAACTGCTTATGAGATCTGGCATCACTAGTGTGATAAGGTTATGCTTATGGGATCTGGCATCACTAGTGTGATAAGGTTATGTGATCTGGCATCACTAGTGTGATAAGGTTATGGGATCTGGCATCACTAGTGTGATAAGGTTATGGGATCTGGCATCGCTAGCGTGATAAGGTTATGCTTATGGGATCTGGCATCGCTAGCATGATAAGGTTATGCTTATGGGATCTGGCATCACTAGCGTGATAACTGCTTATGGGAACTGGCATCACTAGCGTGATAAGGTTATGCTTATGGGAACTGGCATCGCTAGCGTGATAAGGTTATGCTTATGGGATCTGGCATCACTAGTGTGATAAGGTTATGCTTATGGGATCTGGCATCACTTATGCTTATGGGATCTGTCATCACTAGCGTGATAAGGTTATGCTTATGGGATCTGGCATCACTAGCGTGATAAGGTTATGCTTATGGGATCTGGCATCGCTAGCGTGATAAGGTTATGCTTATGGGATCTGGCATCGCTAGTGTGATAAGGTTATGCTTATGGGAACTGGCATCGCTAGCGTGATAAGGTTATGCTTATGGGATCTGACATCACTAGTGTGATAAGGTTATGCTTATGGGATCTGGCATCAGTAGTGTGATAAGGTTATGTGATCTGGCATCACTAGCGTGATAAGTTTATGCTTATGGGACCTGGCATCGCTAGCGTGAAAAGGTTTTGCTTCTGGGATCTGGCAGACACTTTTGTCCAAGTGACATACAATAAAAACAATACAATGGGCAAATTTAAACTTGAACAATAATAATGTTAGTAAAACTACATTAAGGAGAACAGCAATAATAAACAATACAGTCATTTCCTGTGTAAGGACCCACTGAGGAGAAAAGTGTTGAATTTGACCCAGCGTTTATGGTTGAATTTGACCCAGCGTTTATGACTGGACCACTGAGGAGGAGAGTGTTGAATTTGACCCAGCGTTTATGACTGGACCACTGAGGAGGAGTGTGTTGAATTTTACCCAACGTTTATGGCTGAATTTGACCCAGCGTTTATGACTGGACCACTGAGGAGGAGAGTGTTGAATTTGACCCAGCGTTTATGGCTGAATTTGACCCAGCGTTTATGAGTGGACCACTGAGGAGGAGTGTGTTGAATTTGACCCAGCGTTTATGAGTGGACCACTGAGGAGGAGTGTGTTGAATATGACCCAGCGTTTATGGCTGGTCAACACAACAGACGCTCATCAGAAGACTGCAGTGGGCAGTTGGGGATGCACAGCTTCATAGTATTGAGATAGCAGGGTGCAGATCCAGGCAGTGTCCTAAAGTGAGTGATCTGGGTAACTCTGGGTTTAAGTAACTAGGAGAGGAGTTCCATGCATCCTCTTTGGGTGATTGAAGACCAGGCGTGCTGCAGAATTCTGAATCAGTTGTAGCAATCTTCCTACTCTTAACAGCTGATTTACAAGAGCCCAGATGTGCAGGATTGGCGCTCTATCGTAATTATCCATCAACTGTTATCCGTAATGTGCTCCCCAAAGGACATGTGAACACAATGAAGATAAACTAGGAGTCTGTGACATCACATAAACACAGCATAGTGGATGATCTGAGGTCAAAGGTCACGCACCCTGACCCCCCCGGAGGCGCAGATGGACATGGAGGGGTCACGGAGGGGTCAGACCCGTGTGGGGGGCCTGAGGAGAGGAGAGGAGGAGGCCACCTTCTCATCCTACTGCTTCTCTCGGACGCTTTGAGTCCAAGTTCCATTATTCATTCCTTCATCCATCCCATTCGTCTGTCCATAATCTGTCCATCCCACTCCTCTGTCCATCCCACTCCTCTGTCCATCATCTGTCCATCCCACTCCTCTGTCCATCATCTGTCCATCCCACTCCTCTGTCCATCCCATTCATCTGTTCATCCCACTCCTCTGTCCATAATCTGTCCATCTCACTCCTCTGTCCATAATCTGTCCATCCCACTCCTCTGTCCATAATCTGTCCATCCCACTCCTCTGTCCATAATCTGTCCATCCCATTCTTCTCTTTAGCAGCCTGTGCTAATTAGCCCAGCACTGGCGAGCCCCATCTTGATGAACACAGCTTCACAACTAGTCTTTATTTAGGATTCATTAAGCACAGTCGTTAGCAGGAACCATTCACCAACAAATGTACCGTTACCAACAATTAATATCATGAATCCTTTTTTAACTATTAAACCCAGCAGTTCAAATTACAACAAATTACACAATCATGACTGATTACTGATCATCATCTTTAAGGGTCCAGTTTGGGCCTGTGTTTAGTGCCGCAGATGGCATATATGTCCAGATTAACAGGCTTGTCTACTTATGCATTAGTAAAATAATGAGATCAGGCAGACGGTGAACAAAACTAGGAGCATTTCTGACACCTGGAATATTACTGACCATGCAACTGAAGGGCCAACGGGACAGGAGGAGCAGATCAAAATAACACAACTTCAGCACGGGGAAGAGGAGTGTGTTCAGCACGGGGAAGAGGAGTGTGTTCAGTGTGTGTGTTCAGTGTGTGTGTTCAGTGTGGTTAAGAGGAGTGTGTTCAGTGTGTGTGTTCAGTGTGTGTGTTCAGTGTGGTTAAGAGGAGTGTGTTCAGTGTGTGTGTTCAGTGTGTGTGTTCAGTGTGGTTAAGAGGAGTGTGTTCAGTGTGTGTGTTCAGTGTGTGTGTTCAGTGTGGTTAAGAGGAGTGTGTTCAGTGTGTGTGTTCAGTGTGGGGAAGAGGAGTGTGTTCAGTGTGTGTGTTCAGTGTGTGGAAGAGGAGTGTGTTCAGTGTGGGGAAGAGGAGTGTGTTCAGCACGAGGAAGAGGAGTGTGTTCAGTGTGGGGAAGAGGAGTGTGTTCAGTGTGTGTGTTCAGTGTGGGGAAGAGGAGTGTGTTCAGTGTGTGTGTTCAGTGTGGGGAAGAGGAGTGTGTTCAGTGTGTGGAAGAGGAGTGTGTTCAGCACGAGGAAGAGGAGTGTGTTCAGCGTGTGTGTTCAGTGTGGGGAAGAGGAGTGTGTTCAGCCCAGAGGAGTGTGTTCAGTGTGTGTGTTCAGTGTGGGGAAGAGGAGTGTGTTCAGTGTGTGTGTTCAGTGTTGGGAAGAGGAGTGTGTTCAGTGTGTGTGTTCAGCCCAGAGGAGTGTGTTCAGTGTGTGTGTTCAGTGAGGAGAAGAGGAGTGTGTTCAGCCCAGAGGAGTGTGTTCAGTGTGTGTGTTCAGTGTGGGGAAGAGGAGTGTGTTCAGTGTGTGTGTTCAGTGTGGGAAGAGGAGTGTGTTCAGTGTGTGTGTTCAGTGTGGGGAACAGGAGTGTGTTCAGTGTGGGGAAGAGGAGTGTGTTCAGTGTGTGTGTTCAGTGTGTGTGTTCAGTGTGGGAAGAGGAGTGTGTTCAGTGTGGGGAAGAGGAGTGTGTTCAGCCCAGAGGAGTGTGTTCAGTGTGTGTGTTCAGTGTGGTTAAGAGGAGTGTGTTCAGTGTGTGTGTTCAGTGTGGTTAAGAGGAGTGTGTTCAGTGTGTGTGTTCAGTGTGGGGAAGAGGAGTGTGTTCAGTGTGGGGAAGAGGAGTGTGTTCAGTGTGTGTGTTCAGTGTGGGGAGGAGGAGTGTGTTCAGTGTGTGTGTTCAGTGTGGGGAGGAGGAGTGTGTTCAGCCCAGAGGAGTGTGATCAGTGTGTGTGTTCAGTGTGGTTAAGAGGAGTGTGTTCAGTGTGTGTGTTCAGTGTGGTTAAGAGGAGTGTGTTCAGTGTGTGTGTTCAGTGTGGTTAAGAGGAGTGTGTTCCACAGCTGTGATGATGCGTCAATCGTGGTGATGAGCTCATTCAATACCCGAGCACTTCAAAATGGAGAGTTCACCTTGAGACACACACACACACACACACACACACACACACACACACACACACACACATTCTTTGGTCACCACCTTCCCACATCTACTCTGACCTTATCTGAGGGCTCGTCTCCCCTATTCGTTAATCCGCACTATTCATCTATTGTCCCTATTTGGTTATTGGTACTATTTGTTTATCATATTACTATTTGTTTATCATATTACTATTTGTTTTCAAACTATTTGTTTTCTTCTTCATACCACTGACATTTCTTGATTCCATTTCCGTGTTGAAATAGAGGGAGGGAGAAGTATGAGAGAGAGACAATATGAAAGAGAGAAGGAGATGGAGAGAATATGAGGAGAGAGAGAGGGAGATGGAGAGAATATGAGGAGAGAGAGAGGGAGATGGAGAGAATATGAAAGAGAGAGGGAGGAGATGAAGAGAATATGAGAGAGAGAGGGAGATGGAGAGAATATGAGAGAGAGGGAGATGGAGAGAATTATGAGGAGAGAGGGAGGAGATGGAGAGAATATGAGGAGAGAGGGAGGAGATGAAGAGAAAGCGAGCGTGAGTGAGAGACCGAGTGGGTGAGCGAGCGTGAGAGAGACAACGCATGCAGGTATCAGAGCCTCAGGAGGGAGCAAGCGTCTGTGTGTGTGTGTGTGTGTGTGTGTGTGTGTGTGTGTGTGTGTGTGTGTGCGCGAGCAATTGAGACCGAGCGCTAGATAGAGAGAATGCGTACAGATATCAGAGCCTCAGGAGAGTGTGTGTGTGTGTGTGTGTGCAGATATCAGAGCGTTGGGGGAAAAGGCGGCCCAGTCACCCGCCTGAGAAGAGTCTGTTGCCATGGGGACGCTGGGAATGGCCTAGGGAGGGGGCGGGGCTTCAGGCAGCATGATTGGAGCAGCAGACCACTTTTACCACACACACACACACACACACACACACACACACACACACACACACACACACACACACACACACACACACACACACACACACACACACTTCCCCAGGGAGCAAAGACACGTGTACGTTATGGGCCAAGGAGTAGGAAGTGCAAGTTTAAATCAGAATACAAAAAGTGAAAAAAAAAAAAAGTCAGCCATTAACCCCTAACACTAGCTAACTATTACCACACAGTAAAATAAGGGAACAATCAACAGCACTGGCAGAGACTCATGCTGACACTCCGCTATTGTGGGTTAAACACAACAACTTCACCTGAGGAAGGTCTAGGAGCGAAGTGTTGCGCATGTGAATAAATGTGAAAAAAAGGATTTTCTCTTTAGAGTAGAACTGGTGACCTATTCCAAGGGAGGTGTGCAAAAGCTTTTCAACCAACTGGGTTAAATACAATGGACAAGTCTAATCACTCTACAGAAACTCTGGTCTACTGTATGGTGCGGCCGCTACACACACACACACACACACCAGAGCACTGTTGATGTGAGAAGGGAAGCTTGAGCAGAGGAACAGCTGGCAGCTCTGGTGCACGGAGACGTCGCGGCACTGACAGAGGAAGCAGCATCCTGTAAACAAGTAGTCACACACACACACACACACACACACACACACACACACACACACACACTTCCATCTTCACCACATTAAACACAGCAGAGAGACGATTCACAAAAGGTGCTTTATTCAAACTAAAGTTACTTGATTTTTTTTTAACAAATGTTGATCATTCATCCAGCGTCGTACGTTGGTGTGACTTCTCTGCTCTAGAGTGCCCCCCCCTCCCCCCCCAGCACATTGGTCAAGTGAAGGGGGGTGGTGGGGGGGCACCTGGACATTCAGGTGAGGTGAGTCTACTGTACCATGCTTCATATCAACTCTCAGGCTCATTCTCCTTTTAGAAAAACAAATACACATCCAAAGAAAGAAATGAACAACACACTGTGAACGTGGCTGCTTAAAGTCAGTGCATACACACACACACACATACATGATGCCTCCAAGTCTCAGTGCATACACACACACATGATGCCTCTCAGTCTCAGTGCGTACACGCACACACACACATGATGCCTCTCAGTCTAAGTGCATACACACACACACATACATGATGCCTCCAAGACCCTGCTCAAACCTCACAGCTGCTACATCCACTGGCAGTTATACTGTTTTTTTTATTATTATTATTATTACACAATTTCACTCAAGTTACTTGTGGTATTTGTTTTTTTGTTTTGTAACTTCGGTGTCACAAATGTCATGCTAAATGTCAAGCAAACATAAACAAGCTGCAGTCAATCCCAGAATTGAGTCTGGACTAATCAATCCCAGAATTGAGTCTGGACTAATCAATCCCAGAACTAAAGAGCACAGAGAGCAGGACTGTAGTCTGGACTAATCAATCCCAGAACTATAGAGAACAGAGAGCAGGACTGTAGTCTGGACTAATCAATCCCAGAACTAAAGAGCACAGAGAGCAGGACCGTAAGTCTGACACCAACATCAAAAGAGAGCAGTCCTGGGATGGCCACCCACCTGGTGTTTCCTTTGTTTCTATCTGGAGACTGCAGACACTGCAGACGGCTACCTAAGATTGCACACTTCCATGTTTTATCTGAAGATTGTACACTTCCATGTCATGGTTGACCATAAACTCATGATCTTCTACATTAGCAAGGGGAGAAGGCACTGCTTCCCAAAGAAGATTCCATCAAATGATTCACGATTATGTTCTCAAATTTTCCACCCAGGCATGAAGATGATTTGGAAAAACAAAACAAAACTCAATCACAGAAATGTCACCTGTGAAACATAATTTGGCTAAGAAATCAAAATAAATAAGTTATTGCACTGGCAAGCTACCCCATAATACCGCATAGGTTAGCACCAAACACAAGGACACTAGCCTGCATACCCGCCCACACACACACACACACACACACACACACACAATACCGCATAGGTTAGCACCAAAGACAAGGACACTAGCCTGCACACCCGCCCAGACACACACACACACAAAATCACATGAAGACTTACATCCCCTGAAAAACAGACATACAGATATATAAAGAAGTTTGTTCTGGCACACGTAAAAACGCAAGACGAAAAAGGCACAAACAAAACGTGTTGATAAAGTCTAGCACACAGTTGACAGATTCTGAGGGCCCAGAGCCGTCCAGACTAACAATGTAAACAACTTGTTCCAACAACGACGAGTGCAAGCACAACATAACCATTGCATATCAGAGCTGACTGACAAATCAGTACTTCAAAAGTTTATGCGTTCATTTATCAAGTGTACAAGGTGGTCCTTCAGATTCTCTTTGTATGGGAAACATAATAGGAATGTCAATAACAAAAAATATTTGTTCCTTTTTAAATAGCCTGCCCAAAAACACCACAAACAAACAAAAAAAACCCCACAACCAACCCAACCAAACTCAGAGCCTTCACAAATGTGCTGCTGTGCCATCGGGTAGTGGTCAGAGCACATGCTCTTGAGGGTGTTTGAGGCCGAGCGCCAGAGGCCGTCTTTACGGACACTCAGGAGGGATATAACGGCAGCGCTGATTCAGAACGAGCGGCCTGGCATCGGGCCATTTAGGGGAACTCCCAGAGCCCGCAGTACGGTGCTGACGGGAACACTGGAGCGCTGCAGAGCGGAGCGGAGCGTCCACTTGAGAGTGAAGAGTGCAGTGTGGCGGAGGGGCTCTGAAAGGCAGAGTGGGGTGTGGAATGTGTCCGCGGCGGAGGAGAGAGGGAAGGCTCACGGACACACAATCTGGGGACAACAAAAAAGCCTTCTCAAAGTCTACGAGCACAAAAAAACAAAACAAAGAAGCGAAAAACACAAAAAACTCTTCTGTGCAGGTAACCAAGAAAAGAAAACACACACACACACACACACACATTCTACCCACTAATAGATTGAGATCACCAGTGTGTGACGTCTCTAGACTAAACACATCTGCTCATGCTTGTCTCCCAGGCTCTGGTAATCCCTTGAGGAGCTGAGTGAGAGAAGCACGTCGGTGTCTAAAAGTCTCTTGGTGAAGGCAGACCTCGAGCAACAACAAAAGTGCAATAGCTTCGCTCCCGTGTCGGTGATCATTTGGTGACGGATGTCCAGCTCCTCCTCCGCGCTCAGACGTACCACTCGCGGCGTGAGATCATGGAGCCGTCCGTGTGCGACACATACTCGTTGTCGTAGACCTCCTCGGGGAAATACGGGGCTCCGTTGGTCGTCACTGACGGAGGAGGGTAGCGGCGAGGCCCGGGGTGATGAATGCTCCGCTGGTCGTCATGGTAGTTGTGATAGTTGCCGTGGTGATGGTCCTGGTGGTTATGGTGATTGTAATGGTTCTGGTAGTCGTGGTGATCGGGGTAGTCATGGCGATCGCCGGACAGCTCTGACCTCAGCGCCCTGCTGCTCCGGCCGTTGGGGGCACGCTCGCGGTCGTAGTCGCCCCACTCCTCCCGGTCCTTGTCCCGGTAGACGAACCCGCCGCTGCCGTCCCCTCCGTCGCAAATGTCTCGCGAGGACTTGACGTCCAGCCCGCCGTTAGCGTTAGCGTTCGCCACGGCGCCGTAGAGCTGGCGCAGCGGGTGGCCGGGATGAGGAGGGCTCTTCTGCATGTCCGAGGGCCCCAGGCACTGCTTGGTGTAGTAGTCCCCGCGGAAGGTGCTGCGCTGCCTCTGGTAGTAGAGCCCGGCCAGCACCAGCAGCAGCAGCAGGAACAGGGCCCCCCCCACGGCCCCCCCCACTATGCTGCCCAGGGGGCCCGGCTGCAGCGGCGCCAGCGTGGGGGAGGTGAAGACCGCGCGCTGCCTGGTGCCGGGCGCCGTGGTGTGGGCGCTGGACTTTAGGATGGGCACATAGACGGTGGGGAACACGGTGGTGGTGGTGGGGGGATCTAGTGGAGGAGAGGAGCAAGGAAGGAGGGAGGGAGGGATGGATAGAGGGAGAGAGGGAGGGAGGGATGGAGGGAGAGAGAAAGGGAGGGATGGACAAAAAGAGGGGAGGAAAACAGGGATGGACAGACAGAAAAGTAGAGAATGTCAATGACAACTACGGCACATTGCTAAGAGGGAACTAGTTTTAAAAGCAGCTAAGTCTTCTAACTATGATACAAACAGTTCTAGCCAGGTTCGCATCCATCCAACATTCTATACCTAAAGTACACACACACGCAGGGTTGATGTATATAGTGTGGGGTGAGGAACAGGGTTGATGTATATGGTATGGTGAGGGGTGAGGAACAGGGTTGATGTATATGGTATGGTGAGGGGTGAGGAACAGGGTTGATGTATATGGTGTGGGGTGAGGAACAGGGTTGATGTATATGGTATGGTGAGGGGTGAGGAACAGGGTTGATGTATATGGTATGGTATGGTGTGGGGTGAGGAACAGGGTTGATGTATATGGTATGGTGTGGGGTGAGGAACAGGGTTGATGTATATGGAATGGTGTGGGGTGAGGAACAGGGTTGATGTATATGGTATGGTGTGGGGTGAGGAACAGGGTTGATGTATATGGAATGGTGTGGGGTGAGGAACAGGGTTGATGTATATGGTATGGTGTGGGGTGAGGAACAGGGTTGATGTATATGGAATGGTGTGGGGTGAGGAACAGGGTTGATGTATATGGAATGGTGTGGGGTGAGGAACAGGGTTGATGTATATGGTATGGTGTGGGGTGAGGAACAGGGTTGATGTATATGGTATGGTGTGGTGTGGGGTGAGGAACAGGGTTGATGTATATGGTATGGTGTGGTGTGGGGTGAGGAACAGGGTTGATGTATATGGTATGGTGTGGTGTGGGGTGAGGAACAGGGTTGATGTTTATGGTATGGTATAGTGTAGGGTGAGGAACAGGGTTGATGTATATGGTATGGTGTGGGGTGGGGTGAGGAACAGGGTTGATGTATATGGTATGGTATGGTGTGGGGTGAGGAACAGGGTTGATGTATATAGCGTGAGGGCTGGCTGATGGAGGTGAAGAACAGGGTTGATTGACACACATGAGTGGATGGGGAGAGAGACGATGGGAAATCATGTGCTAATATGCACCAAATGAATAATGAATGACGTGGCAAAACACAACCAGATGGAGATGTTGCTCCAAACATATGCCATCATTCACACAACACAACACAGCACAGCCCGATGAGAGGCCTGAAACAACACGTTGTGTATAAAAGAGCAGAGACGCCTCCTGATAATTAAAGCAGTGTAGCTAATGACAAGCCCAAGTATTCCTCCGAGCACCGCGACAGCTGCTGGTTGTTTAGAAGTCAACATGTGTTGTGATATTCAGATCTGTGCTGGGCTTCTCTGGGCCACACCGCACTGTCTGGGGTGTGTGTGTGTGTGTGTACTTACACATACATGCAAGTGAGTGATTCTCACAGTTTGTCTCACTCAGAATGTGCATATGTGTGTGAGTGTGAGTGCCTGAGTGTGTGTATACATAAAAAGCCAGACAGTGTCCATTTGTAAGCAATTCTGTGTGTGTGGTGTTGACCACACACATTGTTTTCACTCGTGCGTGCACACACACACAGCCAAAACCAGATGAACTGAGACAGACACTTCCGTTTGCATTCTTTGCCTTATTCCATCCTGCCCCTGTGAGCGAGGAGTGGAGAGGAGAGGAGAGGAGAGGAGCGGAGCAGAGAGGAAAGGAGAGGAGGAGGAGATGGGTGGAGGAGCAGAGAGGAGAGGAGAGGAGAGGAGAGGAGATGGGTGGAGGAGCAGAGAGGAGAGGAGAGGAGAGGAGATGGGTGGAGGAGCAGAGAGGAGAGGAGAGGAGAGGAGAGGAGGAGACGAGAGGAGGAGCAGAGAGGAGCAGAGAGGAAAGGAGAGGAGAGGAGCAGAGAGGAAAGGAGAGGAGATAAAAGGAGACGAGACGAGGAGCAGAGAGGAGCAAAGAGGAGCGGAGAGGAGAGGAGATGAGTGGAGGAGCAGAGAGGAGAGGAGAGAAGCGTGTGCGTGAGGAGTGTCCACTCCTGCTCCTCTCTGCTCCGTGGGTGGCTGCTGCTTAATGAGAGCATATGCTCAAATGCGCTCCCCAATTTATCAGCAAACGATCTGTCTCAGGCCAAACACACAGTCTGAGCGAGAGAGGGAGGAGGGAGGGGAGGGGGTGAGCGCAAACAGACAGCGGAGGAGGCGTATGTGGGGGGCGGGGTGCTGGAGGGCTAGAGGAGGGATCGACTGAAGGTCACAGACATGCTTTCTCTCTCTTTCTCTCCCTCACTCTCTCTCTCTCCTTTACTCTCCTTCATTATCACAATCACCCCCGTCACTCTCTATCTCTCAACAGGAGCGGGGGGAGGGGGGGGGACGACGACGACTCTATATCTATCTATCTATCTATATATGCACATGTGTGTGTGTGTGTGTGTGTGTATGTGTGTGTGAGAGTGTGCTTGTGCATGTATGCTTGTGTCCTTGCTCCCACAGGCACAAGGCAGCTAGACAGGTGACCTCAAAGCTGAGCAGGTGTAATTCGTTAGTGTGTGTGTGTGTGTGTGTGTGTGTGTGTGTGTTTGTTTAACATGCAAGGCAGATCACAGCATACATTGCATACATTATAGGGGAGGAACAACATGATTTCAGTCACTCACAATTTACATTCCTTAAGACAGACACGCACGCACGCACGCACGCACGCACGCACGCACGCACGCACGCACGCACGCACCTCAAGAGGCATTGCCATGCTACGATGCTTCTCTCCAAGGCACAGCAGGAGAGTGGGAATGGGAGTGGCATTTTCCCCTTAATGTAACATTAAGCAAACATGTTAACCAACACACACACACACACACATACACACACACACACACACACACACAGAGGATGCAAGCATGCAGGAAACACACACACACCAAACTTTTTTCTCAGGGGGTGGTGGGACACAAACGCAGAAATAAATAATGAATGGTGGAGGAAGAGAGGCGGTGAATGTTTCATGAATCTAGGACAACATCTCCCAGTCAAGGTTGCTCCACCCCCTCCTCTTCCTCCTCCCCCTCCTCTTCCTCCTCCCTTCCTCTCACTGCTGCATGACAGGCCACAGAACACAGTGTGCGCGCACACACACGCACAAAAGCATCCTTGCACACATGCACACACACACACATAGCATCCTGGGTCATTCCACGTCAGTTCAACCAGAGCGCACGCACTTGCGTCTCAAATTTTTTTTTTAAATACCATGTGTACCTATGTTACCCAGGACTCCTGGGCCAGCAGCCTTTTTTTTGTGCTTAAATAAATACTTTCTAAGTTACAGCCAGTTTTACGGGGGGAAGGGGGTGGCTCACATTTTGCAGGATTTTCCCTTATTGAGATCAGTAGAAACACTCTCAAAAGCAATGAAGAGAAAAGAAATTCCATCAGGAACTGAACAGCAGACCTCACAAGTTTGAGAAATAATTGTGGATCTCATATTCAGAGCACCCCAACACCTTGAGGGAATATACTATGGGGTATGGGGTGGGCATGGGGTATGGGGTACTGTGGGTGGGCATGGGGTATGGGGTGGGCATGGGGTATGGGGTGGGCATGGGGTGGGCATGGGGTATGGGGTGGGCATGGGGTATGGGGTGGGTATGGGGTGGGCATGGGGTATGGGGGGGGTGCAGTCAGCGTGACCTGGGATGAATATGTGGGAACTCATTTGAGATGAACTGTGTGTGCAAGAACCTGAACGAGGGGGAACTCGTATCGCATGGGGGAACTCAAGAGACAGGGAACTCGTATCGTATGGGGGAACTCAAGAGACAGGGAACTCGTATCGCATGGGGGAACTCAAACGACAGGGAACTCGTATGGGGGAACTCAAGAGACAGGGAACTCGTATCGTATGGGGGAACACTCAAACGACAGGGAACTCGTATCGTATGGGGGAACTCAAGAGACAGGGAACTCGTATCGCATGGGGGAACTCAAACGACAGGGAACTCGTATCGTATGGGGGAACTCAAACGACAGGGAACTCGTATCGTATGGGGGAACTCAAACGACAGGGAACTCGTATGGGGGAACTCAAGAGACAGGGAACTCGTATCGTATGGGGGAACTCAAACGACAGGGAACTCGTATCGCATGGGGGAACTCAACCGACAGGGAACTCGTATCGTATGGGGGAACTCAAACGACAGGGAACTCGTATCGTATAGGGGAACTCAAACGACAGGGAACTCGTATCGTATGGGGGAACTCAAACGACAGGGAACTCGTATCGCATGGGGGAACTCAAACGACAGGGAACTCGTATCGTATGGGGGAACTCAAACGACAGGGAACTCGTATCGCATGGGGGAACTCAAACGACAGGGAACTCGTATCGTATGGGGGAACTCAAACGACAGGGAACTCGTATCGTATGGGGGAACTCAAACGACAGGGAACTCGTATGGGGGAACTCAAACGACAGGGAACTCGTATCGTATGGGGGAACTCAAAGAGACTGGTGTGTGATTGTGAACTAGCACGCTTTCAAGGTAGCAGATGGTTGTGTGTTGTGACATTTCAATGGGAACGTCTGACCCAACTCATCAAGCCTAATCAACACATCAGCTCAGAGCGATGGGCTGGAGTTGACTTCCTTTTGATTTGGCGCCATGAAAGGAACTCAAATATGGACTACTGATTAGAAGAAAGTAAACACGTGGTGGGAAGGTGAGACCATTTTCACTTCGTTCAAAATTACATAAAAAACAAAAAGAATATAAACAGACACAGACAGATACTCAGCATCAAAACTGACCTTCATGCTAAAAACTTAAAGAGGTCTAAGTCAGCCTTTAGCACCATTCCTACCCAAGTTAATACCATAAAACTGTACTAAAATCGTATAACTAGCAGACCTGAGAGGCTAGTGATGTGGCGTTCTCTCTGAGTCACTCACCGTGGACGCGGATGCGGAGGTCTCTGCTGCGGAACCCGATGTCGTTCCCCACCTCGCAGCGGTACACGCCTGAGTCGTTGCGCTGCAGTGGTCGGCGGAACACCAGCGAGTCGTTGACCATCTCCACCCCCTCGGGCATCTCCCCGTCCAGCCTGAGCAGCACGTGAACACAGCATCAGCATCAGCAGCAGCAGCAACGTGGACAACAGCAAACACACTCAGCAGCAGCAAACACACAGCAACAGCATCAGCAGCAACAGCAAACACACAGCAGCAGCAGCAACAGCAACAGCAACAGCAAACACACAGCAAGGAGGCTACGTATTAGCACTGCTACATATTAGCATTGCTACATTACCATCCAGGAGAGGACTACGTATTAGCACTGCTACATATTAGCATTGCTACATTACCATCCAGGAGAGGACTACGTATTAGCACTGCTACATATTAGCATTGCTACCCTACCATCCAGGAAAGGACTAGAATAGAATAGAATAGAATATATATTTTTAGATCCCGTGAGGGAAATGCAGTTCTCTGCATTTAACCCAATTTAATCGAATTAGTGAACACACAGCACACAGTGAACACACAGTGAGGTGAATCACACCATCCAGAGCAGTGAGCTGCCTGCCCAACCAGCGGCGCTCGGGGAGCAGTGAGGTGTTAGGTGCCTTGCTCAAGGGCACTTCAGCCGTGGACTGGTCGGGGATCGAACCGGCAACCCTCAGGTAACAAGCCCGAAGCCCTAACCAGTAGGCCACGGCTGCACACGACTACATATTAGCACTGCTACATATTAGCACTGCTACCTTACCATCCAGGACAGGAGTACATACTAGCGCTGCTACATATTATTACTGCTATCCTACCATCCAAGAGGAGGCTACATATTAGCATTCATTCATCGATTCATTCATTTGTCTTTCCATCAATCCACCAAGTCAGTTCATTCACTCATTCTACTATTAATGAGTTCATTCGTAGTTTCATGCACCCGCCCACCCACGGCTCCACCCACAGGCTTGGTCTCACCTGACCCATCTGAAGTGGTGTGCAGGGGGGTTTGCTTTAGCCTGGCAGGTCAGCTGGAGGTCCTCTCTGCCCACAAACCAGTCTCCATCGTATCCCATAACCATGATGTCCGGGGCAACTAAACATAAACACACACACACACACACACACAGGGTCAACATGGACATTCACACCTCAGTCGCACCCTAGAACCATGACACCAGGGAACCTAGACACAAACTAGAGCCACATCAGGAAGAGTTCACAACTCAGCAGGAGTTAGTGGAGATTGGAGAAACCTCCAAATGCACTTAGAATCTCCGGGATGTGGGAGCATTTTGTGCTCAAGACTTGAGAAGACAGGTGAGCGAGAGACAGGTGAGCTAGTGTAACAGCGTTCCCTAAGGACTTGAGTAGACAGGTGGGATAGGGTAGCAGCGTTCACTAAGGACTTGAGAAGACAGGTGAGCTAGCGTAACAGCGTTCCCTAAGGAGACAGGTGAGCTAGCGTAACAGCGTTCCCTAAGGAGACAGGTGAGCTAGCGTAACAGCGTTCCCTAAGGAGACAGGTGGACTAGTGTAACAGCGTTCCCTAAGGACTTGAGTAGACAGGTGAGCTAGCGTAACAGCGTTCCCTAAGGAGACAGGTGGACTAGTGTAACAGCGTTCCCTAAGTATGACAGCAACACAAGCGTCCCTGTCTGGGGAGGAGGTTGCATTCTGGGAGGAGGTTGCGTTTGTGACTACTGGAAGGAGGTTGCGTTCGTGACTACTGGAAGGAGGTTGTGTTCGTGACTACGTTCGTGACTACTGGGAGGAGGTTGCATTCGTGACTACTGGAAGGAGGTTGCGTTCGTGACTACTGGAAGGAGGTTGTGTTCGTGACTACGTTCGTGACTACTGGGAGGAGGTTGCGTTCGTGACTACTGGGGAGAAGGCTGCGTTCGTGACTACTGGGGAGGAGGTTGCGTTTGTGACTACCGAGGAGGAGGTTGCGTTCATGACTACTGGATGGAGGTTGCGTTCGTGACTACTGGGTTCCCAACTAAACACTCCTGTGTGGGAACGCTGCTCCTTCCCCTCCTCACAGTACACACACACAGACGCATATGCAAGAAATCCACACACATGCACAGATACACATACACAAACATATTTACAGATACATACTGTGCATACATATAGATACATACACACAGCTACATACGCACACACATACATACATACATAATGTACATTACAAACGCACACACATACATACATACATAATGTACATTACATTCACACACACACTCTACTGTGCAGCTGACCTCCCAGTCAACCGTCTCCGCAGGGCCACTGCTTCCTGTAAATGTGAGGGGACCCAATGAATAATTCACACACACACACACACACACACACACACACACACACACACACACACACGAAGGGAGGAGATGAGGAGAGATGAAAAGAGGAGAGAGAGGATGGGGGGGTAGAGGAGATGCATAGGAGAGGGGAGGAGAGGAGGAAGTAAAGAGAGAGAGTTAAGGGGAGGAAGAGGAAGAAGAGAAGACAGGAGATGAGGAAGAGTGGGAAGGAGGAGGAAGAGCAGGGAGGAGAGGAGAGGAAGAAGGGAGGAAAGGAGAGGAGGAGATGGAAGGAAAGGAAAAAAGATAAGGATGAGATGAAATAACAAGGATGAGAGGAGGAGGAGAGGAGAGGGGAGGGGAGGAGAGGAAGAAAGGAGGAAGAAAAGAGAAGGTGAGAAAAAGGGGGAAAGGACAATAGAGAAGAAAAGAGGAAGAGAGGATGAAATGATAGGAGGAGTACTGAAGGAAAGAAGAGAGGATGAAATGATAGGAGGAGCACTGAAGGAAAGACTAAAGCGGGACTACAGGCTAAAGCGGGACTACAGGCTAATACAGGCTAACGCGGGACTACAGGCTAAAGCGGGACTACAGGCTAATACAGGCTAACGCAGGACTACAGGCTAAAGCGGGACTACAGGCTAATACAGGCTAAAGTGGGACTACAGGCTAATACAGGCTAAAGCGGGACTACAGGCTAATACAGGCTAAAGCGGACTACAGGCTAATACAGGCTAAAGCGGGACTACAGGCTAAAGTGGGACTACAGGCTAATACAGGCTAAAGCGGGACTACAGGCTAAAGCGGGACTACAGGCTAATACAGGCTAAAGCGGGACTACAGGCTAATACAGGCTAAAGTGGGACTACAGGCTAAAGCGGGACTACAGGCTAATACAGGCTAAAGCGGGACTACAGACTAATACAGGCTAAAGTGGGAATACAGGCTAATACAGGCTAAAGCGGGACTACAGATTAGGTGACCCTAAAGAACTTGCGAATCTTAAAGTATTTCCGCATTGCTTTAATTAATTTGCGCGCAAGTTTCATTTATTTTTATACAGTGTATTCTACATGTGATTTCATGCTTCACACCGTAATGCCCAAACCACGTCGTTCAATGTGAATACATGTACGGTTCCACCCCTACTTGATTTCAACAGGAACTCAAATGATAGCCTACTCGTCATATTTTCGTGTTTCTGCAGCATTGTTTTATTTGCAACATCCCTAACCAATATAGAGTTGTTCCGTCACACATGGAATAGCCGACTAATAATTTATAAGAAACAAAATAACATATTATATAAGCTACAGCTGTTGCCTATTTGGCTCCTTCCTTTTTGAGAGAGAGAGAGCTCACAATTGTTTTTTTATATTGTACACGTCACTATTTGCATAAGCCACGACTAAAAGACTTGCGATAATATCAAACACCAGATTGGCACCTTAACGATCTAGTTGATAGGAGCGCGCCGCGACTCCAGTAGAACTCCCATGATTTCATTTCATTCTGACTTTGGAAATGTAGTCTGCAACTATGAAAAGGCTCAAACATGGTACAGTGTAAGGCCGACCTAACAGGGGCAGGTGAGGGGGTAATAGAGCATGCTGACCAACATAAGAGGGGTAGGTGAGGGGTACATAAGAGGGACAGGTGAGAGGTACATAAGAGGAGCAGGTGAGGGGGTAATAGAGCATGCTGACCAACATAAGAGGGGTAGGTGAGGGGTACATGTGAGGGGTACATAAGAGGGGCAGGTGAGGGGCAGATGAGGGGCACATAAGAGGGGCAGGTGAGGGGTACATAAGAGGAGCAGGTGAGGGGGTAATAGAGCATGCTGACCAACATAAGAGGGGTAGGTGAGGGGTACATAAGAGGGGCAGGTGAGGGGCAGGTGAGGGGTACATAAGAGGGGCAGGTGAGGGGTACATAAGAGGGGCAGGTGAGGGGTACATAAGAGGGGTAGGTGAGGGGTACATAAGAGGGGCAGGTGAGGGGCAGGTGAGGGGTACATAAGAGGGGCAGGTGAGGGGTACATAAGAGGGGCAGGTGAGGGGTACATAAGAGGGGTAGGTGAGGGGTACATAAGAGGGGCAGGTGAGGGGTACATAAGAGGGGCAGGTGAGGGGTACATTAGAGGGGCAGGTGAGGGGTACATAAGAGGGGTAGGTGAGGGGTACATAAGAGGGGCAGGTGAGGTGTACATAAGAGGGGCAGGTGAGGGGCAGGTGAGGGGTACATAAGAGGGGCATAAGAGGGGCAGGTGAGGGGTACATAAGAGGGGCAGGTGAGGGGTGCATAAGAGGGGCAGGTGAGGGGTGCATAAGAGGGGCAGGTGAGGGGTACATAAGAGGGGCAGGTGAGGGGCAGGTGAGGGGTACATAAGAGGGGCAGGTGAGGGGCAGGTAAGAGGTACATAAGAGGGGCAGGTGAGGGGTACATAAGAGGGGCAGGTGAGGGGTACTCACAGAGCACGCTGAGCAGGTAGGGCACCCTGAAGTCGGAGGGCAGGGCGGGGTGGCGCACGACGCAGGTGAGGGTGTGGCCGTGGCCGTGGCGGCTGGGGTGCCACAGGTAGTGCACCTGCGTGGTGGTGGTGCCGTTGGGCTCGTCCTGCAGGTGGGGCTCCGCCGCGCCGTGCAGATCCGTCTCCCAGGAGACCTCGGCCGGGGGCCGCGCCCGCTCCGCCGTGCACGTCGCCACCCTCGTCTCGTTGCCCCCGTCAACCAGAGCCACGGAACCCGCCGACACGTACACCTTCGGCTCCACTGGAGAGAGAGAGAGAGAGAGAGAGAGAGAGAGAGAGAGAGAGAGAGAGAGAGAGAGAGAGAGAGAGAGAGAGAGAGAGAGAGATAGAGAGAGAGAGAGAGAGATAGAGAGATAGAGAGATAGAAAGATATAGAGATAGATATAGATATAGAGATAGATAGAGAGAGAGAGATAGAGAGGTCTTAAATGTGGTAAGCAAGAAATATGAGGCACACTGACGAGTATTGTTCATTTGTTTGATTCTGAATAGCTTAGTCCACAACACAAGAACAATACTGATTTAGAAGAATACGTGGCCCCCAGATGAACAGTATACTACTGTGTATCAGAATATTGATTAAGGTGGCCCCCAGATGATATTAAAACAGTATACTGTGTATCAGAATATTGATTAAGGTGGCCCCCAGATGATCTTAAAACAGTATACTGTGTATCAGAATAATGATTAAGGTAGATCCCAACAGATCTTAACACAGTATACTGTGTATCAGAATATTGATTAAGGTTAAGATTAATTTTCACTTATCGGCATCACTATATCGTGCATCTCTAACCAGAATATTGATTAAGGTGGCCCCCAGATGATCTTAAAACAGTATACTGTGTATCAGAATATTGATTAAGGTGGACCTCAACTGATCTTAAAACAGTATACTGTGTATCAGAATATTGATTAAGGTAGACCCCAACTGATCTTAAAACAGTATACTGTGTATCAGAATATTGATTAAGGTTGAGATTAATTTTCACTTATCGGCATCACTATATCGTGCATCTCTAACCAGAATATTGATTAAGGTGGTCGTTTCCCAACAGCTGTACTACAGTACATCCATACAACTGTGTCTGTGTGCTACGAGATCTTAGTTTGATGACACTGTTGGGCAACACACACACACACACAACAGTCTGCTCAGTGGAAACACACACACACACACACACACACACACACACACACACACACACACACACACACACACACACACACACACACACACACACACACACACACACTTCAGACAGTCTGCTCAGTGGAAACACACACACACACACACACACACACACACACTTCAGACAGTCTGCTCAGTGGAAACACACACACACACACACACACACACACACTCTCCAGACAGTGTTCAGTGCTCAGCTAAAAACAGTATCATCAGTGTAATCTCATTGGGTGAACTTAAACAGTCCGCAGGAAATAGCAGACAATGATTTATGGGCTTCCTCTCGCCATCCCTTATTTGGGCACTAATTACTTTCTGCGTCAAATTATTAGACCGATCGATCAGTAGCCACATCCCCCATCTTAGATCTCATCATATGAGAGAGAGAGAGAGAGAGAGAGAGAGAGAGAGAGAGAGAGAGAGAGAGAGAGAGAGAGACACACTTGCGGGACAATACTACATCACAGTACAATCATACCCCATCTTAGAATGTGAGCTCATGAACAGCATGACCAGCCATCAGTGGTCAGATCACCGAGTGAGTAGATCACTACTGCCCCATCAGTGGTCAGACCACGGAGTGAGTAGATCATACGGCCCATCAGTGGTCAGATCACCGAGTGAGTAGATCAATATTTAATAATTTAATACGCTAAGTATTAAAAACATGCATCGCTGCATTTCCTTTCCCTCCGTCCCTCACGCGATCACTGAGTGAGTAGATCACTACTGCCCCAGAGGCCAATTCACAACCTAAACGTTTGCTCAACTGTATCCCTCCACCAGCTGCTATGCTTGGCTGTGCTGCTAGTACCCGCTCCATTAGGTCCCATGCTGCCAGTGGTGGTGCTGCAGCTCGTACCCGCTCCATTGAGTCCCATGCTGCCAGTGGTGGTGCAACTAGTACCCGCTCCATTAGGTCCCATGCTGCCAGTGGTGGTGCTGCAAGGCCTCTGGTGTAAAATGAGTCCCGTTCTAAACACAAGGCTTTCCCCGAATCTCTCCCTCGCCCACTAGCCAGTGACGGAAATGTACACAAGTGTCCGTCTGTAGTGTTTACACATTCAGTTGTGTTGTGTTCAATTGGATAATCCAAACTGCCCTTTGCACACTACCCCCTCAGCCTGAGCCTTAAAATAGAAGACCATACTTCTCCATTCACATGTTTCTGAGTGACAGCAACTCAACATGTGCTGCAAGCATGCAAGCACACACACACACACACAATCCTGTGCAGCCACACTAAATAGACACACACACACACACGCACACACAATCCTGTGAAGACACACTAAACACTCACACACACACAATCCAGTTCAGCCACACTAAAGACACACACACGCAATACTATGCAGACACACTAAACAGACACAGACAGACACACTAAACAGACACACACACAATCCTATGCAGACACACTAAACAGACACACACACAATCCTGTGAAGACACACTAAACAGACTCACACACACACACAATCCAGTGCAGCCACACTAAACAGACACACACACAATCCTATGCAGACACAGACAGACAGACGCGCTAAACAGACAGGCAGACACACACACACGCTACCCTAGCTTTCAAAATTCCTTGGCTTCATTTATAGCTGTAGCTAGAGCCCAGTGTGTTCCCTCTTTCTCTCTCCCCTCTCTCTCCCCCCTCTCTCTCCCTCTCTCCCCCTCTCTCTCCCCCCCTCTCTCTCCCTCTCTCTCTCCCCTCTCTCTCCCTCTCTCCACACTGGAGCAATCACACTGGATTTGTCACCATGTCCTCTCCTCTCCTCTGCTTCCTTTTGCTTTCATGTCCTCTCAACCACTCGCTCATCTAGCCTCATTCTTCCCTTCCTCTCTCTCTCTCTCTCTCTCCCTCTCTCACTCCTTATGCTCTCTCCTCCCTCTCTGCTTCATTCTCTCCCTCTCTCCCTCTCTTCATTCATAGCTTCATTCTTCCCCTCCTCTCTCTCTCCCTCTCTCTCTCCTTATGCTCCCTCCTCCCGCTGCTCTTCATTCTTCCCCTCCTCTCTCTCTCCCTCTCTTCATCCTTCTCTCCCTACTCTCTCTCTGCTTCTCAGAAGTTTATAGAGAAGTGCCTCTCTCTCCTCATCTAAAACTCTCTATCCCTCTCTACATCTTTCCCTCTCATCTAAAACTCTATCCCTCTCTCTCTACATCTCTCCCTCATCTAAAACTCTCTATACCCCTCTCTTCTCATCTAAACCTCTCTCCATCCCTCTCCTCTCTCCTTTTCTTTGAGTCATCTTATCTAAATTAGTCTTCCTGGCCAACCCAGTCGGTATGGCACCTGCTTCTCCCTCCAAATGACAACACAAGCGGAACTCATATCAGGGGAAGTAGAGCCCTTCTATTCACTCCCTCATAAACACAAAGATGATTGGTGACGGCACAGAGCTATCTGGTATGGTGCTGTGAATGGCTCAACTGTGCAGCGCTGCATATGAATGTACACTTCACCAAAAGTTGACAAGTTTGGGGTTTAATCACTTTTACATGGTCTTAATCTCAAAATTGATTAATTGTATAATAGTGACTTAAGCAAGTCTTGCTTGTTTTGGTCTGAACTATTAAAATGCTTTAGGTTTCCTGTGCTGACACACACACACACACAATGTCCTTAACCAGCACACTGACTGTGAAGGAGGCCCAGAATACGGACACACACACACACACACACACACACACGCACCTTACCCAACACGCTGACGGTGGTGCAGGCCCAGAATACACACAGACACACACACACACACACTCCTTACCCAGTACGCTGACGGTGGTGGAGGCCCAGAATACGTACACACGTACACACACACACACACACACACACACACACACACACACACACACACCTCTTACCCAGTACGCTGACGGTGGTGGAGGCCTGAGTGTTGCCGAGGGGGAAGGTCGCGACCTTGCAGGTGTAGATGCCCACGTCGGCGAAGCGGACGTCCTCCAGGACGATGGTGGCGTCGTGCGGCGAGGGCGAGCGGAAGGAGAGGCGGCGCTGGTACTCGGGCGGGACCGAGATGCCCAGGCGCGGGTTGTACACGGCCAGCGTGACGGAGCCGGAGGGCAGCCGGCGCTCCCAGGAGCTCTGCGTCAGGCTCAGGTTGCTGTCCACCTCCACGCGGCACGCCAGCGTCGCATTCTTGCCCAGCACCGCACTGACCCGGGGGGGCACCAGCACCTGGTTACACACCACACCTGCACACACACACAACAACAACAACAACAACAACAACATCAGAAGAGTTGCACTGACCCGGGGGGGCACCAGCACCTGGTTACACACTACACCTGCACACACACACAACAACAACAACAACAACATCAGAAGAGTTGCACCTGGTTACACACCACACCTGCACACACAAACAACAACAACAACAACAACAACAACAACATCAGAAGAGTTGCACCTGGTTACACACAACACCTGCACACACAACAACAACAACAACAACAACAACAACATCAGAAGAGTTACACCTGCACACACAAACAACAACAACAACAACAACAACATCAGAAGAGTTGCACCTGGTTACACACAACACCTGCACACACAAACAACAACAACAACATCAGAAGAGTTGCACCTGGTTACACGCAACACCTGCACACACAAACAACAACAACAACATCATCAGAAGAGTTGCACCTGGTTACACACAACACCTGCACACACAAACAACAACAACATCAGAAGAGTTGCACCTGGTTACACACAACACCTGCTACACACAAACAACAACAACAACAACAACAACAACATCAGAAGGGATGGACCAGGTTACACACAACACCTGCTACACACAAACAACAACAACAACAACATCATCATCAGAAGGGATGGACCAGGGGCCCGTTGCACAAAAGCAGAATTAAGACATCCGGGATAAGTTACTGAGCCGCGATCACTGAATCCTAAACAAGAGCATACCGGCTGAATTGGTTGCACAAAGACCAATCCAGGATGAGCAGACACGGATTCGTCAAGCCAGGTGTAAGTTATCCGGTGTATGTGCGCGTTCTCGTTTCTCCCCCAATAACTCGCGGTTGGAATAAAAAAGACGCGAAAAATAGCGTCTTGCACACAAAATAAACAACCGCTTTTGATATAGACTAACAACGAGGTAAAGTTTTACTTTTTTGGATGGGGGATCATGATTATTTCTGTTACATAGCGGGAGTAGGTGTGGCAGATCAACTGAATGCAAATTTACGTATGCACCCACGTGAGAGAGCTTCCTTGTCTCGGCACGCAACGTCATTAGGAAGCGCTTTGCCACCGCAAAGATGCACAAAGTATCTTGATTTGTCTTAAAAGCCGAATTAGTTCAAAACACCTTCGAAAAATGTCCCCTCCACTTCCAATCAACTACTACAGCAGCCTATTCATCAAACATCTGTCAAAAAAGAAGCAAACAACGAGTAGGCTATGTTATTAATTATAAGGTCACCATAATTTAAATGACATCCATATGGTATTAGGCAGACATTCTGCTGTGTTTTGCGAGTAAATGCATGTTGCAAATAATATATAAATGGAATCTACAGCTCTTTAAAAAAAAATCACGTGGAGGTCTCATTTGAATGACAGCTAGCTGAACCAATCAGATAATGTAATTACCATTAGAATCAACTTATCTTGGATGTTAGCCTGGTCAGGAGCAGGCTAGCTCCACAGAATAAATCGCCATGGTAACTTATACCATAACATATCCTGCTGCCCCCTATCCCGCTTTTGTGCAACTGGATCACGGATAAATTGAGCCAGGATAACCAAGATATCCCGGGTTAATCCCTTATCCTAGTTTTGTGCAATAGGCCCCAGGTTACACACAACACCTGCTACACACAAACAACAACAACAACAACATCATCATCAGAAGGGATGGACCAGGTTACACACAACACCTGCTACACACAAACAACAACAACAACAACATCATCATCAGAAGGGATGGACCAGGGGCCTATTGCACAAAAGCAGAATCAAGATATCCGGGATAAGTTACTGAGCCGCGATCACTGAATCCTAAACAAGAGCATACCGGCTGAATTGGTTGCACAAACACCAATCCAGGATTAGCAGACACGGATTCATCAAGCCAGGTGTAAGTTATTCGGTGTATGTGCGCGTTCTCGTTTCTCCCCCAATAACTCGCGGTTGGAATAAAAAAGACGCGAAAAATAGCGTCTTGCACACAAAATAAACAACCGCTTTTGATATAGACTAACAACGAGGTAAAGTTTTACTTTTTTGGATGGGGGATCATGATTATTTCTGTTACATAGCGGGAGTAGGTGTGGCAGATCAACTGAATGCAAATTTACGTATGCACCCACGTGAGAGAGCTTCCTTGTCTCGGCACGCAACGTCATTAGGAAGCGCTTTGCCACCGCAAAGATGCACAAAGTATCTTGATTTGTCTTAAAAGCCGAATTAGTTCAAAACACCTTCGAAAAATGTCCCCTCCACTTCCAATCAACTACTACAGCAGCCTATTCATCAAACATCTGTCAAAAAAGAAGCAAACAACGAGTAGGCTATGTTATTAATTATAAGGTCACCATAATTTAAATGACATCCATATGGTATTAGGCAGACATTCTGCTGTGTTTTGCGAGTAAATGCATGTTGCAAATAATATATAAATGGAATCTACAGCTCTTTAAAAAAAAATCACGTGGAGGTCTCATTTGAATGACAGCTAGCTGAACCAATCAGATAATGTAATTACCATTAGAATCAACTTATCTTGGATGTTAGCCTGGTCAGGAGCAGGCTAGCTCCACAGAATAAATCGCCATGGTAACTTATACCATAACATATCCTGCTGCCCCCTATCCCGCTTTTGTGCAACTGGATCACGGATAAATTGAGCCAGGATAACCAAGATATCCCGGGTTAATCCCTTATCCTAGTTTTGTGCAATAGGCCCCAGGTTACACACAACACCTGCTACACACAAACAACAACAACAACAACATCATCATCAGAAGGGATGGACCAGGTTACACACAACACCTGCTACACACAAACAACAACAACAACAACATCATCATCAGAAGGGATGGACCAGGGGCCTATTGCACAAAAGCAGAATCAAGATATCCGGGATAAGTTACTGAGCCGCGATCACTGAATCCTAAACAAGAGCATACCGGCTGAATTGGTTGCACAAACACCAATCCAGGATTAGCAGACACGGATTCGTCAAGCCAGGTGTAAGTTATTCGGTGTATGTGCGCGTTCGCGTTCTCCCCCAAATAACTCGCGGTTGGAATAAAAAAGACGCGAAAAATAGCGTCTTGCACACAAAGTAAACAACCGCTTTTGATATAGACTAACAACGAGGTAAAGTTTTACTTTTTTGGATGGGGGATCATGATTATTTCTGTTACATAGCGGGAGTAGGTGTGGCAGATCAGCTGAATGCAAAGTTACGTATGCACCCACGTGTGTGAGAGCTTCCTTGTCTCGGCACGCAACGTCATTAGGAAGCGCTTTGCCACCGCAAAGATGCACAAAGTATCTTAATTTGTCTTAAAAGCCGAATTAGTTCAAAACACCTTCGAAAAATGTCCCCTCCACTTCCAATCAACTAGGCTACTACAGCAGCCTACTCATCAAACATCTGTCAAAAAAGAAGCAAACAACGAGTAGGCTATGTTATTAATTATAAGGCCACCATAATTTAAATGACATCCATATGGTATTAGGCAGACATTCTGCTGTGTTTTGCGAGTAAATGCGTGTTGCAAATAATATATAAATGGAATCTACAGCTCTTTAAAAAAAAATCACGTGGAGGTCTCATTTGAATGACAGCTAGCTGAACCAATCAGATGATGTAATTACCATTAGAATCAACTTATCTTGGCTGTGAGCCTGGTCAGGAGCAGGCTAGCTCCACAGAATAAATCGCCATGGTAACTTATACCATAACATATCCTGCTGCCCCCTATCCCGCTTTTGTGCAACTGGATCACGGATAAATTGAGCCAGGATAACTAAGATATCCCGGGTTAATCCCTTATCCTAGTTTTGTGCAATAGGCCCCAGGTTACACACAACACCTGCTACACACAAACAACAACAACAACATCATCATCATCAGAAGGGATGGACCAGGTTACACACAACACCTGCTACACACAAACAACAACAACAACATCATCATCATCAGAAGGGATGGACAAGGTTACACAGAACACCTGCCAGATATGGACAGACAGACGTAGAGGGGGAAACAGCATAAACACAAACACCAACCACAACACCATCAGAAGAGTTATGGGAGTGTAGCCTGAGGCACACAATTAGGCTGCCCGAGCACACACACACACACACACACACACACACACTCACTCTGAGTGGTGACTGTGCTGAATAACCAGCACGAGGCCCAAAACAGGTCTTCAGCACTAAACTGACCTCCTTTCCCTCCACACTCCTCTGGGCCTTGGTCAAGCTTTCTTTTTGTCATTAAAGTGCAAATTAAGCTTCTTAAGAGTGCAACTGCATCCTATTGTGAGTACATTTATGCTTGCATGCAAAAACACTGTGTGTGTCTAAATGTGACTGTGCATTCAAGTGTGAGGTGAGTGCATGCACCCCTGTGCAGTCTTTAGGGTGTGTATGCGTGGGAGTGTGTCCCCATGTGTGTCTCAGTGTGACTGTGCATCTATGTGACCGTGCATCTATGTGTGTGTGTGGGTGTGTGTGTGTGTGTGTGTGAGTGTGTGTGCGTGTCTCAGTGGGACTGTGCATCTGTGTGTGTGTGTGTGTGTGGCTCAGTGTGACTGTGCAATGCATCTATGTAGGAAACCAGAAAGGCTACATAAGGACAAATTGCATGTGTCTTATTACAGTGCAACAGCTGCAGTCACACTAACAAACCACCTTCTATCCCACCCCTCTCTCTCACACACACACACACACACACACACACACACACGTCAGCCCATCTCCCTCTCCTCTTTCCAGCGCCACATGAAAAGGCTGTGTGTGTGTGTGTGTGTGTGTGTGTGCGTGTGTGTGTGTGCGTGTGTGAGAGAGAGAGGGCTCGAAGTGAAAACCGTTTCCATGACTATGTGCAGCTTAGTCACAAAGTGTGCTGAAAAGAAAAAAAAAACACCAAGCATGCCATTAACACTCTCACACACACACACACCACATCTCACCAAGCATGCCATTAACACTCTCTCTCTCACACACACACACACACACACCACATCTCACCATTAACATCTTAATTGTGAGTCTATCACACCATTAACTCCCATTGTGAAGAGACATGTGTGGCATGCCTGTGTAGAACAGGGGTGTCTAAACTACGGCCCGCCGCGCACTTTAATGCAGCCCGCCGAGCATGTATTAGTTTATTATAGATATGGCCCGTCACACTCATCACTGGCTGTTCGCTATTTCTTTCCAGCAACGACGTTGTGGTTAACATTACTACAAACTGCTTTACACTCTTAGAGAACATTTACAATGTCAATATCAAAACAGCATGTTACATAGAGATGACACTCTTTGAAATATCTATTGCAGCAAATCTAATTTGCGTTATGTGACATACTCATCACGTAATTGGGAACGCCTTTGAGCGTGCACGAAAGGGAGAGAGCGC
Source organism: Sardina pilchardus (assembly GCF_963854185.1). Taxonomy (NCBI): domain Eukaryota; kingdom Metazoa; phylum Chordata; class Actinopteri; order Clupeiformes; family Clupeidae; genus Sardina; species Sardina pilchardus. Next base: position 1,046,608 of record NC_084998.1, on the reverse strand, counting down.
GCCAGCTGGCTTGTCATTGTTGATAACGGATACCTCCTTTTTTATAAGAAACGCTTTTATAAGAAATGTAACGTTTAAAAGAAAAACACGAAGATAACAGTAGTTTCACCACTGAGCAACGGTGAGAGCGCACACGCACACCAGCCACTGAGGAGAGCCGGCAAGAGTCTTAAAGTGACAGTGCACCATTTATAAATTAATCAAACAGCATCATATTAACCATATTTCTTCTTAACAAATTAATTTTCTACAACAAAATAACTTTGTCATTATTATCATTTAAATAATTATATACGTTATGTATACTGCATTGTGTGTGTGTGGTTTGTTATGGCCCACCGGTCAATTTCCAAGACCCAATGTGGCCCTTGAGCCAAAAAGTTTGGACACCTCTGACATAGATGGTTAGCCTTTGGGCATCATGCTAGGTGACTGGTTAGCCTTTGGGCGTGTTAGGCGATTGGTTAGGGCATGCTAGGTGACTGGTTAGGGCATGCTAGATGACTGGTTAGCCTTTGGGCATCATACTAGGTGACTGGTTAGCCTTTGGGCGTGCTAGGCGATTGGTTAGGGCATGCTAGGTGACTGGTTAGCCTTTAAGCGTGCTAGGCGATTGGTTAGGGCATGCTAGGTGACTGGTTAGGGCATGCTAGGTGACTGGTTAGCCTTTGGGCATGCTAGGCGATTGGTTAGGGCATGCTAGGTGACTGGTTAGGGCATACTAGATGACTGGTTAGCCTTTGGACCTGCTAGGCTATTGGTTAGGGCATGCTAGATGACTGGTTAGCCTTTGGGCGTGCTAGGCGATTGGTTAGGGCATGCTAGGTGACTGGTTAGCCTTTGGGCATCATGTTAGGTGACTGGTTAGCCTTTGGGCATCATGCTAGGTGACTGGTTAGCCTTTGGGGATGCTAGATGTGCAATCTGGATGTGCGATTCCTCTCCCTTCCCACATTCCCAATCTACTGATGGTTCCAGAGTGGGTAACTGTGGGTCATCAGCAACGGTAGTTGGACAGAATCAGTGTGGACTATGAATCTCAAGGTGTTCCATTTTTACAGCTGAGGCTCGTGCCTTATGTTTGACACTTTAAAGATTTTTGCTGTTTGGTCTCCTATACATTAATCTTTACAGATCATATCTCCAGGCATTGTTAGATAAGTGAGCAAAAGCATTTTTCTCCGTGCATGCATGGTCCTAATCCAGCAGCGCCCCCGCTATCTTAGTTTAGCATAGCATCTTAGCTTAGCATAGCATCTTAGCTTAGCATAGCATCTTAGTTTAGCATAGCATCTTAGCTTAGCATAGCATCTTAGTTTAGCATAGCATCTTAGCTTAGCATAGCGGATGGAAACTCTCGACGCCGGATAACACGTCAGGAGCAAAAGTCACTTCTAGTGGTCTGATATTCACAACGAGTACAAATGACAATGCTGATAAAGATGAGGTGATTTCCTAGGCTGGGAATGACTTGGGACTATACTGGGCCAAAACACTGCCAAGTCAATAACTGCCAAGGAAATTGCCTCCTCTTAATCTGCATTACACTGTACTTGTTGTGAATATGCACTTCCGTACTAAGCCAATGCATGCACGGAGACAAACGTGAATCTAACTTGGGGAGACCAGCGTATGCATCTGAGCATGTGCGTGGGGAGCATCGTCACGAGAGCACAATAGCTGGCCGTGAGGTGACCTGCGCCCAGGGAGCCATGGCAGGCCTCTCAGTCACCACAGCCCAGAGAACTGGGCTACATTTCACACAATCTGGAGCTCATCTCCTGCAGTCTACCCACTAAAAACCATCCGCACCACATACAGAGATCAAGGACCGGGGGAACCGTGGAGGAGCAGGAGGAGGAGGAGGAGGAGGAGGAGGTACACAGAGGAGAGAGGAGGAGGAGGAGGAGGAGGAGAAGAAGGAGAAGGAGGAGGAGGAGGAGGAGAAGAAGGAGAAGGAGGAGGAGAAAGAGGAGGAGGAGGAGGAGGAGAAGAAGGAGAAGGAGGAGGAGGAGGAGGAGGAGAAGAAGGAGAAGGAGGAGGAGGAGGAGGAGGAGGAGGAGGAGGAGGAGAAGAATGAGAAGGAGAAGGAGAAGGAGGAGGAGAAGAAGGAGAAGGAGGAGGAGAAAGAGGAGGAGGAGGAGGAGGAGAAGAAGGAGAAGGAGGAGGAGGAGAAAGAGGAGGAGGAGGAGGAGGAGGAGGAGAAGAAGGAGAAGGAGGAGGAGGAGGAGGAGGAGGAGGAGGAGGAGGAGAAGAATGAGAAGGAGAAGGAGAAGGAGAAGGAGAAGGAGAAGGAGAAGGAGGAGAGGGTTACAAAATTGTGAGGGAAAAGCTGACAGCATTAATGGGAAAGAGGAAGCGAATCAATAAAATTAGGAATGCAAACGCATGTCAAGGAATGGAAGTCCGACAGATAAACAAGGATCGTGCATGCAGAACAACCCACCGCCCCTTTCCTTCAACGACATCCCTAATTACAACAAGCTGCTGGTAGGAAGACGTAATCGTAAATCAAAACCCTCTGCATTGCTTGGCAACAGACTCCAAACATTCCGCCTAACCGTTTCTCTTGCCAACAACAACCCCGCCCCCCCCCCCCCCCCAAATACATTCTCTCCAGCCTTTCAAATAAATGTCTCAACCAGAGGAGCGACCAAGAGGATCCGAATGTGTCAAGAGAAAAGAGAAGGAAAGAGAAAGGACTGAATGTGTCAAGAGAGGAGTGAAGCACAAGGAGCCATCTTAGTTAAGAGGAAGCGTAGTCGTTATGGCCCATCCTCATTAAAAGGAAGTGAGGTCGTTATGGGTTATTAATGAGCCCCAGCTCTGCTCAGCTCAGCCAGGAGAGGAGGGGGGTGGTGAGGAGGAGAGGAGGAGAGGAGGAGAGGAGGAGAGGAGAGGGGAGGAGAGGAGGGGGGAGGAGAGGAGAGGAGAGGAGAGGAGGGGGGTGGTGAGGAGGGAGGAGGAGAGGAGGAGAGGAGAAGAGGAGAGGGGGAGAGAGGAGAGGAGGGGGGAGGAGAGGAGAGGAGAGGAGGGGGGAGGAGAGGAGAGGAGGAGAGGAGAGGAGGGGGGAGAGAGAAATGTGGAGCCGGGGGGGTGGTGAGGAGGGAGGAGGAGAGGAGGGAGGAGAAGAGGAGAGGGGGAGAGAGGAGAGGAGGGGGGAGGAGAGGAGAGGAGAGGAGAGGAGGGGGGAGGAGAGGAGAGGAGGAGAGGAGAGAGGAGAGGAGGGGGGAGGAGAGGAGAGGAGAGGAGAGGAGGGGGGAGAGAGACATGTGGAGCCAAATGAGCTGTTGGACGGAGGGCCGAAGAGGACACACCCCGCTGAATAAGAGTTTGAACTTTGAGTCCAGACACTCAGAGATGAGAACGGCATGCGGAGAGCGGCCGGGTGATTCATTACGAATGTCATAGTGTTTCCAGCACAGATGGCAGGGTACTCGCCCTCACCCAGGCCAGACGTGGCACTCACCCAGGCCAGACGTGGCACTCACCCGGGCCAGACGTGGCACTCACCCAGGACAAATGCGAGCCAGCACTGCTAACCAGGGAGAGGAAAGACAATGAGATGAAGGCAGCCTTTCCTCCTGTCACAGAGGAGGATGAAGAGGAGAAAGAGGAGGACGACAACACAAGCTGAAAGTCTGACTCAGTTTTCTCCAAATGGCCATACATTAGTAAGCAGCTCTCAAGGGAGTAAAGCGCTTTTATTTCCCAACTCCCCTAGCTTCTTGGGAGAGAGGGAGTCTAAAAATAATCGCAGCTTCCTCCGCCACTGCCCCCGTAAAACAGAGAGGACAGTCTGCTCAAAGGACGCCCAGAGGAGTGGAGGTCCATCAATAACCTCCCAATCAGGTGCCTCAGAGGAGCCGCTTGTTGTGCTTAATTGGACGCCATGGCGAGAGGAAGATAAGAGACAGATTCAACACAGCAGAACAAACGTCTCTCTCTCTCTCTCTCTCTCTCTGTCTCTCTGTCTCTCCCTGTCCTGCGCCACAGACTAAATTAATTCTGTATGCTCACAGAATGGCTTTTGTGCACACATAAACAAAAAAAAAAACGAAATTGATGAGCAGAGTCCTGTGTCCTGCACGGACTATTAAACACATGTTAAAATGCACAGTGCATCTTGGAGACAGGCGCAGGCCGCAGAGGTCAAGAAAACAGTGACACAGACAATTCCGATGTCCTGAAGCCAAGGGTACGCCTGTCCCTTGGGGGGTTAAGCTGTGCAAACTGCTGCGCTCAGCGTTCCATCAGCACACGTGAGACAAACGCCAGGTGTCCGCAAATACAGGAGGCACAAACCTTTCAGTTGGTTCATATGCCCTTCTCACACACACACACACGTACAGAACACAGTCTTACTTTACATGTGTTTAGCAGACCCATTAGGTAGACGTAAGGACGGCAGTTACAGTAGCAGAGCAGACAGTTACGGTCGTCACATTTTACCAATACAAATTAAGGTTCTTTGCTAGAACATCTGAGGGACTACCGATAACAATAAGTTAAGGTTCTTCACTAAGAACATCTTACACCTGATGAAGACAACCTCAAAGGGGCTCATCATCCAACCAAAAATCAAACTGGACAGACACCTACCCAACAAGCTTGCAATCCTTTGAAAAGGTTCCAGATCCTTCATCTGGGAGAATGGGATGAGCAGCATTGCTGCAGAAGTGACTGTTTCGAGACACATCCCCTTAGAAATATATGGCAATATACAGAAATATATCTACGTTCTGAGTAGTAGAGATATTAAGCTTCAAAGTTTTAGAACTCATAGTGTTTTACCAATAAGTGGAACAAACTTACTTTAGATATAATGTCCAAAAATGCAAACAACTACAAGGAACACCTCACCTTCTTCAAATGTCACAGAATGAGAAACTCATTTTGACAAAAATGTCGGCGGAGGAAGGGGACGGCAGGAGGTCACCAATGAGCCGGCTGGAGAGGGTCAGATTGGGGGGGGGGGGGGGGGGCTTTTATGCCTTTAATCACATAGGACAGTAGAGAGAGACAGGAGGTGAGTGGATGAGAGTTGGGGTGGGATCCGGAAAGGACCACAGGTGCAGGTGCCCCAGACAGTCGCGCCACGGCTGGGGCATGATTGGGGTTTTGACTGACCTCCACCACGTGTCCTGCTCCAACTAGATAAGGCAGCTCACCCACCCCAACACTGTGGAAGCAGTGCCGTGTCCTGCTCCAACTAGATAAGGCAGCTCACCCACCCCAACACTGTGGAAGCAGTGCCGTGTCCTGCTCCAACTAGATAAGGCAGCTGAGCTGCCCACCCCAACACTGTGGAAGCAGCAGAGATGATCACCCCAACACTGTGGAAGCAGTGCCGTGTCCTGCGCCAACTAGATAAGGCAGCGTAGCTACCCACCCCAACACTGTGGAAGCCATGCCGTGTCCTGCTCCAACTAGATAAGGCAGCTGAGCTGCTCACCCCAACACTGTGGAAGCAGTGCCATGTCCTGCTCCAACTAGATAAGGCAGCTCACCCACCCCAACACTGTGGAAGCAGTGCCAACATACCAGGTGGGAGATCGTTACAGATACGTGACTTACAGTCCGGGGTCGGGGGTAGGGTGTTAACATTCCGATGTCCAAGGGGGCTTTATGTGCTGGGCATGACTGACATGATTTCAGTGTGGACGGGGTGTGTGTGTGTGTGTGTGTGTGTGTGTGTCTACAGGGACTCTGTAATTAAGTTTGGTTTACACTTGTAGAAGCCAAGCTGATGTCAATGAACATCCACCCTGGCAAGCACTCCCTGCTCACAGTGGACCTGCAGTGGACCTGGCTCTGTTCCTGTGCAGATCAGTAAATACCAGACCCATTCCAGAGTGAGTTTTTTTTTAATCCCTGACATTTCTGGAGTAAAGCCGGAATCCGTTTCCTTTCTTTTCCTTCTCCTTCCAAGACTACTCCTTAAGAGCAGATCTGAGGCAATAAAGGGAAACCATGTTCTCAGCCGAGCGTCACGCTAGGAAGGTTCAGAGGAAATCACCAGGGGTGAGGATTGCCTTGTCGTTCGTAATAGGCTGTGAAGTGCAGGACTTGCAAGTTTAAAAGCTTTGAAATTTCCTTAAGAGTCTGTTGGACCACACAGCAGATCGCTACACTTTTGAGCTGGATCATTGTTTGCATTAGCAATAAAGTGGTTTATAGCCTGTAGCAGTGGGCATGGAGCCCCATCAAAATAAATAGCCATTTTCAAACCACAAGTGTCACACACACAAACAAACAAACAAACAAACAAACAAACAAACGGCAACACTGAGCGGGTCGCTACATTGAGGTGAGTGGGGAGCTGACCTGCGGGTCGCTACATTCAGGGTCAGCTCTTTTTGTGGGCAAACACAGTCCTGTAGAGGCCAAAGGTGACCATTACTGAGGGCAGTGTTGGCTCAGAGGTCTCTGGTTTCATGTTACTAAATGCCAATAAAGCTCCACCTCTCCTCGCACACACACACACACACACACACCACACACACACACACACACACACACACACACACACACCTCTCCTCGCCAGTGTCACCTCCACCCCGCCAGGCCCCCCGGAGAGAGGGATCCGCAATGTAGGCTCAGGAATGTACTACACTTCAGACCATGCAATATTAGACCACCCCCTACCCTACCCTACACACACACACACACATCCATACACAACAAACACCCTTCACCCTCACACACTAAACCTTAACACAGACACTCATGCACAAGGAAAATAGCCTGGCCAAATGGTGGTTGGGGTAGAGGGGAGTGTGGTGGTTGGTGTTGGTGTGGGGGGAGGGTGTTGTTGGGGGGGGGGGGGGTAGAGGGGAGAGTGGGGTTGGGGTAGAAGGGTGGTTGTGGGGGTAGAAAAGAGGGTGATGGGTAAAATGGGGTAGAGGGGTGGTTGGTGGGTAGAGCAGTAGTTGGGGGTAGAGGGGCTTCTGCTGAGAGACTGAAAGGTAAAGATTGGAGCGTTCCACTCAGCAACTGGGAAAGATTGGAGCGCTCCACTCAGCAACTGGGAAAGATTGGAGCGCTCCATTCAGCAACTGGGAAAGATTGGAGCGTTCCACTCAGCAACTGGGAAAGATTGGAGCGCTCCATTCAGCAACTGGGAAAGGTTGGAGCGTTCCACTCAGCAACTGGGAAAGGTTGGAGCGTTCCACTCAGCATTAAAATGAACCGACGTGTTTTGTGGTGGGCTTCACTGCATAGTGGGGGCTGATGACTTGGCAGGAGTCGGTCCTGACGAATCCATTAGCACTTAGGGGTCTCATTAACACGGCTATAATCTCAATAATTAACATCAGCGGAGATGGAGACGAGCTCTGCAAAGGGCAGGTAGAGCATGATTTACAGCAGACTCTAGTCTAGATCAGGCCACATCAGGGCCACATCCGGGCCACATCAGGGCCACATCCGGGCCACATCAGATCAACAAACTGTAGTCCAGTCCACTATTAATGACGACTCGCAAACGTCTAACGGCGATTAGTGTCCGATCAGAGCGCATGTGCCTAATGTGGCGTTAAAAGCAACAGGCACCACGGCCAATCAGAGCTGGACCCTCCGGCACCACGGCCAATCAGAGCTGGACCATCCGGCACCACGGCCAATCAGAGCTGGACCCTAAGGCAAGCGGAACCGAGGCAACGGAACGGAACATGTTGGAGTGACTGTCCTGATGGCATCAGCCTCTGGGGCAGATGTGGCGGCTCTCTGGGGCAGATGTGGCGGCTCTCTGAGGGGATGGCGTGCAGCAGAGCTGGTGGTGGCGGGGGGGTGGTGCCGTGCTGGTGGTGGCGGGGGGGTCGGACAGACTGACTCATGGGGTTTCCGTCAGCACAGCAGCACGATCGCTTGCTCGGCGTCTAGACCACAGAGTCGCTCTCGCTCGCCAGACTTCACCCGCGGGCACTCGCACGACCGCACCGCCAACGAGGAGATGCACGAGGGGGAGGTGGAGGGGGCCTCTAGAATTAAAAACAAATCAGCCCATAAAGCAGCCGTTTTACAGACTCACCAAGGCAGCACTCACAGCAGTCTGGGACCCAGGAACTCAACAGAGGAAGCCTCACATGGAGTTAAATGTTACAGATGAACATGACTCACAAGGCCTGAACATCAGAGGAGATTCCTGGGCAGAGACGTTTTGGGCTGAAATCATGTTGGATGTCCTCATTCTTTAGGCGTGATCCCTCAACTCTCCACTCCGCTCATAAAGTCTCAGCGCTCACTTCCCCCTCACGCTTGTGCTCCTGCAGCAGACAGCGCTCAGTCAGGCTTCTCCATTACCACTCCTGACAGCCTTAAAGACACCAGCATCACTCTCTTTTAAACAAGATGGAGACCATCAGAGAAAACACAGCAGGGGAGGGAGTGAGAGAGAGAGAGAGAGATGAGTGAGTGAGTGAGTGAGTGAAATTTACTTGTTGCACTTTGGCAGTACTGTTAAATACTGCATGAGAATAAAGAGAGGGAGACAGAATGATAGAGATGGAGAGACTCTTCCTTTTCATCAGGTTCAGAGTGAACAAGGGAGGAGTAAGATGAAAAGGACAGAGAGAGACCAGACACCAGACCGGGTCCGCTCCGGCTCTGGCTCCGATCCGTTTAGATGTGCTGAGGGTTCTAATTGAGGGTTCCCTTTGATGATGTCATAATGAACTCAAACAACACCAGATTCTAGATTTGATCATTGTGGAATTCTGGAATGACTTGCAGAAAACCTCTTTGAGGAGTTATTAGGCTTTTTGGACCCTCTTAGTAAACAGGAAAATGGGCTAAAAAGTTTGCCAATAACATTTGCTGATGTGGCTAATGTTGGCCTCACTAAATAATCCACATCATCCATCCTGGAACAACTTGTGGGATGATGATTTATGAAACATGAGTAATGGCACAAAAGGCTTTTCCTGATTTACTGTTATTTCCTGCTCCAGGTCATTACATGTTTCCTCATCTGAAACACTCTAACTGATGGCAATGATGATATGTGCACACAGAGTCTGCAAGCAATCCACATAAAAACATAAATAAATAAATAAAATGACTTTAGGGCCTCAGGTTGTGTGGAGCGTAAACGCTATCTCACGTCACACAAGCAAGTCAAAGTCGCATGCTGAGAGGGATCAAACTTTTGGGGTGACTGGAGCCCAGCTGAGAGCAGTGTGTGTGGAGAAGGGGCTGAGAGCATTGTGTGTGGAGAGGGGGCTGAGAGCAGTGTCTGTGGAGAAGGGGCTGTGGGCGGCTGGCTGTGGGCAGTGTCTGTGGTAGGTGAGGAGCAGCCCAGACGCCGTCAGCTTGCTCACACATGTGCGTCTGCACCAACAGGACCGGCAGGCCTGCAGGCTGTAGTGTGTAGTGTGTAGTGTGTAGTGTGCTTGTCTGCAGTCTGCCTGTCTAGCAAATCTGGCCGGCACATCATATCTGAAATCCCCCACAAAGACCACAAACCTCAGAGGGCCCGGGGAGAAAGCATAGTCCAGCCCACCCCAACACACACACACACACACGCACACACACAGAGACACAGCATAGTCCAGCCCACCCCCAACACACACACCCAACACAACCCCCCCCCCCCACACACACACACACACCCCAACACACACACACACACACACACACACACACACACACACAGAGACACACACGAACAAGGATTCTAACCTACAATTACAAACAAACACAAATCTATATGTATAAAATCAGACAAAAGACATACAAACAGACATGAATAAACACACACACACACACACACACACACACAAAGATTCTAACCTAAAATTACACACAAAAGAGTGTACAGCCATATACACACACTAGGCTATGCAGGAGAGTCCACCGAAATTGGCAAAAAGAGGGAGAATTGTCTTTGTTAAGAAACAAAGCTTTAATGTCTGCCCACCACGGAGTCGTCATCCCTGCAGACCATCACCACTTCCATCTCCTCATCCCTGCAAGCGAGGGAATGAGGGAGGGAATGAGGGAGGGAGGGAGGGAGAGAGGGATAGAAATGCAGAGAGAGTGAGAGAAAAATGAGGCTAACCGAGAGGGAAAGCTGCGACGACTCAATTGTTGGTGAAAAGCGCACGCACGCACGCACACACACCATAACAGTAGAGAGAGACAGACAGGTGTGAGTGAGAAAGAGTATGTATAAGAGGGCGAGATGCGCACCTGAGCACCGCATGAATCTCTCTCTCTCTCACACACACACACACTCCTTTATTCAAATTTCAACAGCAGCTTCAAACAAACATAAAACAGGCCGGCCAACAGGCACGCAGCCCACTGTCAGAGAGAGAGAGAGAGAGAGAGAGAGAGAGAGAGAGAGAGAGAGAGAGAGAGAGAGAGAGAGAGAGAGAGAGAGAGAGAGGTGTGATTGAGAGTATATGTGTGCAGTTATATGAGAGTTCTTATGAACTTGAGTATATGTCCAAGACATATACTCAATTTAGTACTTAAGTTTGTTAAGCTTCATCTCTCTGGTAAATGTTTGATTTTCTTCTTCTTTTATTATTACTATTTTTATGTATAGGTTTAAAATAAGTTTCCTTTTTATTTAGATTGAAGAAATTCAAGTTTTCTTTCCTTCAGCTAGCATGCTAGCTTATCATCATTATAAGTTTTCTTTCTATTTTGATTTGATAAGATTTCTTCTTTTGTTTTTCCCAAAACAGATATTGTATCTGTTGTATTGTCATATGTCTGCTTTGGCAACACTTCATGTCTGAGTCATGCCAATAAAGCTCCTTTGAATTTGAATTTGAATTTGAATTTGAATTTGAGAGAGAGAGAGAGAGAGAGAGAGAGAGAGAGAGAGAGAGAGAGAGAGAGAGAGAGTCCATTCCTGTGAGGTTTATCAAACACCAACTCCAGCCATCAGCAGCCCGACCCCAACAGCAGGTGGCCTCCCGGCTGGTGGCCGCAGGGTCTCCGAGGGCTAATGGAGGAGCCAGGAGATGCACTCAGACTAGACCGCAAGAGTAAACGTGTCCCAATTTAGTTATCGTGAGACAGAGAGAAATGCTATGATGGAGAAAGGGGGGGGGGGGGGGGGTTATTGTGAGAAAGAGAATATCCGCTACTCAAATCCACTGTCCTTGTTAACAGTAGTTGGGTCAGTTTGGGCTAACAGTAGTGTAACTACATTGTCTCGTGTTCCTGCAGCAGGTGATCGGTGAGCAGTGAAAGTGAGCTATGAAAGTGAGGGCTTTTAATTTCTCTTGCTCATATCGGAGCGTTCGGCCTGAGCACTGTGAGAGCGGAGGGAGCGTTCGGCCTGAGCACTGTGAGAGCGGAGGGAGCGTTCGGCCTGAGCACTGTGAGAGCGGAGGGAGCGTTCGGCCTGAGCAAGGCGAGAGCAGAGGGAGCGGAGGGAGCGTTCGGCCTGAGCACTGTGAGAGCGGAGGGAGCGTTCGGCCTGAGCACTGTGAGAGCGGAGGGAGCGTTCGGCCTGAGCACTGTGTGAGTGGAGGGAGCGTTCGGCCTGAGCACTGTGATAGGGAGCGTTCGGCCTGAGCACTGTGAGAGCGGAGGGAGCGTTCGGCCTGAGCACTGTGAGAGCGGAGGGAGCGTTCGGCCTGAGCACGGTGAGCAGAGGGAGGGGTGGAGGCGCTGTCTGTCACGGGGAGAGAGCGCTGCTGTAATCACAGCCATTCCGAGCGGCTCTGCCAGGGCCATGACAAGGGGCATCATCACGGCTGCCAGCCACAGCAGACGCCGGCGGCACAACAGGCTCCCAGCGCGGCTGCGGCACGGCTGCGGCACGGCTGCGGGCCGGATCGGTCCCAGTCTGGAAAGGTTATCGGCAACCGAACCACAACCTCTCCGTCTGCTGTCTGGGCGAGAGGAGCGAGTCGGACATGAATGCTCAGATTTGGGGGGGGGGGCGCAGACGCTAATGATGTCATCCTGCAGAGCACAACCGAGGGGGGGGGGGGGGGGTGCTCACTAACTAACTTGGAAGAGAGAGTACTTACTATGTAACTAACCTGGAGAATGGAAGAAGAAAGTATCTTCCACACATGACCATAAATATCCCTAAAAACCCTTGTGAAAATGTTTTAAAAGGAAACTCTGAACAGGTCTGTTTTAGAGACATTCAGGAATACACAGAGAGAGAGAGAGAGAGAGAGAGAGAGAGAGAGAGAGAGAGAGAGAGAGAGAGAGAGAGAGAGAGAGAGAGAGAGAGGGAGAGGGGGAGAGGGGGAGAGAGGGAGAGGGGGAGAGGGGGAGAGAGAGAGAGAGAGGGAGAGAGAGAGAGAGAGAGAGAGAGAGAGAGAGAGAGAGAGAGAGATGATTGAGAAAGAGTATGTGTATAAGAGAGCGAGATGCGTACCTCGAGTGTGAGAGCTGTGCCAAGCGCCCCATAAATACCCTGGGCAATGAATGGACTTATTTATAGACATACATGTCACACAACTCAATGGCTTTTCAAATGTTAAAGAGCTCGGTGGTAAACAGGCTGGCATAACTCAGTGAAAAATGGAGAGGACAGGTTATTTAGAAGTGAGAAGAGAGCACCTGGGAGTGATGACCACACAACGTAACCTATCGGAGAGCACCTGGGAGTGATGACCACACAACGTAACCTATCGGAGAGCACCTGGGAGTGATGAGCACACCGCGTAACCTATCGGAGAGTACCTGGGAGTGATGACCACACCGCAGACACCTATCGGAGAGCACCTGGGAGTGATGAGCACACCGCGTAACCTATCGGAGAGCACCTGGGAGTGATGAGCACACCGCGTAACCTATCGGAGAGCACCAGCAGGCCACATCTCCGTAGTGCCGTGCTGCTCTTGGCCACAGCACTCCGTATCAGACAGCTCTGCTCACATTCATTAAAAACTTCCAGGGTCACAAGCACGCACAATAGGGAGGGACAACTGATGGCATTCCACAAACAATCCCAGCTTTGTCTGGACTCCGGGCTCGCTGGTGGAGCGCTGGACAGGACTCTTACCTCTGCCGCTCTCAGGGACAAAGACCCACACGGGGGCAAGTGGACGGCGCTGGAATGGAAACTATGCAAAGTATTAGGCCAACAGCACAGAGGACTCTGTAGGCTAAATGTAGAGACGGTCAGAAGACACGGGCTCTGAGCAGGAACAGTGGAACAGCAGCAAGGCTGCGCAGGACACAGACAGCACTCACCATTCAGGGCAGAGGTCTGGCCTGTGAAGCCAGGCACACACACACTTACAGGCCAGTGTACCACAGGTTAGCTACTTACAGACCAGTGTACCACAGGTTAGCTACTTACAGACCAGTGTACCACAGGTTAGCTACTTACAGACCAGTGTGCCACAGGTTAGCTACTTACAGGCCAGTGTGCCACAGGTTAGCTATAGAATGACCAGTGTACCACAGGTTAGCTACTTACAGACCAGTGTACCACAGGTTAGCTACTTACAGACCAGTGTGCCACAGGTTAGCAGTGTGCCACAGGTTAGCTACAGAATGACCAGTGTACCACAGGTTAGCTACAGAATGACCAGTGTACCACAGGTTAGCTACAGAATGACACTTACAGACCAGTGTACCACAGGTTAGCTACAGAATGACCAGTGTGCTACAGGTTAGCAGTGTGCCACAGGTTAGCTACAGAATGACCAGTGTGCCACAGGTTAGCTACAGAATGACTGGTCATGGCTGAAGAGTGATCATTGTATTCATGACTGTCGGATGGTTTCAAATAACTGCATTATTATGCAACAGTAAGGGCCCAGGCAAGGGAAAATGACCTGATGTTCTACTGCCCTGAAACAGGCTACTGCACAAGCCAGCAATCTACCCTTTGCAAACAATATTAACCCGAACTAATGACCGCATTACAGCGGGCATCACTGGTCTGTGAAGATGCTGACCCCCAGTCTTCAGAGGTCTGTGAACTGTGTAGGAAAGCAGAGGAGTGAATCTGGAACTAATTTATGGCAGTATAAAGGGTTTGCGTACGCTCGTGTGTGCTGGAGCTAAAGGGTTGCGTACGCCCGTGTGTGCACTGTGCAGTGCAGAGAGGCTTCTGACATCATTTGGCATTTAAGCTTCAGCCTGCACATTAATAATTCACCGGCCAATTATGCCGGACTTAGTTTAATGGAATTGAATTTCATTTCAGACCGGATAGAGGGAGGAACGCATTCGGATATAAACAATCATTATGAGTTATTGGACTGTGGGGCTCCAGCGAGAGAGAGGAAGAGAGAGGAAGAGAGACGAAGTGAGAGAGAGAGAGAGTGAGGAAGTGAGAGGAAGAGAAAGAGGGAGAGAGAGGGAGAGAGAGGAAGAGAGAGGAAGAGAGCAGGGAAGAGAGAGCAGGGAAGAGAGGGGAGGAGAGAGGGGAAGAGAGAGAGGAAGAGAGAGAGGAAGAGAGAGAGGAAGAGAGAGAGGAAGAGAGAAGGAGAGCGGGGAAGAGAGAGGAAGAGAGAGAGGAAGAGAGAGAGGAAGTGAGAGAGGAAGTGAGAGAGGAAGTGAGAGTCTCAGCTGAGTGGCCATGGCCACCCAAGGTCAGGCACTGTGTTCCTGCGACTCCATCTGAGTGTCCCGGCCTTGGGACGCCACCTTGGGACGCCATGAATAATGGATCAGCTCACTCCTGGGGAGGGGCCATGATGATGACGAAAGATAGGAGTTAGGGAGGGAGGAAGAGAGAGGGAGAGAGAGAAGGAGAGAAAGAAATACAGTAAGAAAGAGAGAGGGTTAAAGCAACTGTGGTGAGGAGTTAAATTTGCTACCGTCATCAAATCAGCTTCAATTAGTGGAACAGGTGGGAGAGCAGAGGGGTTACAGGTCCGATATTCTGGCCAATGAGGGAGCAGAGGGGTTACAGGTCAGATATTCTGGCCAATGAGAGAGCAGAGGGGTTACAGGTCAGATATTCTGGCCAATGAGAGAGCAGAGGGGTTACAGGTCCAATATTCTGGCCAATGAGAGAGCAGAAGGGTTACAGGTCAAATACTCTACTCTATTTCCGTTTTACTGTGTCCAGTCAACTGCCATTTTTGATTTTGAAACTGTAAGGTCATGCCCTCTCTGCCCTCTCTGACCGATCTGCTCTCCTGTAAGGTCATGCCCTTTCTGTCCTCTCTGCCCTCTCTGACCGATCTGCTCTCCTGGTGTGGGAGATACAGGTACGTTGAGAGGAGCCGGGCTGTTCTTTAGTGAGATAAGTGAGATGCAGGTGGATGGGTCAAGGCTACTGGATCAGCGCATTTGGCAAAAAACACAGAGGTGCTCATTATCCAAAAGCAGTGTACAGCTGGACTCTGAGCTGAAGGAATGTCATCTCCACCAATGTGCTCAAGTCCTCTCTTTAAGGGTTGGAGCTAATGGCCTTGCATCCCTTTAAGGATGGGTGTGATTTAATCAATCACAAAAAGGCCAATTAGTGTAGCACCACAGCGTCTGAAATGGCAAAGCAGCACCCAGTCTACAGGCGGCCTCCTGTGCCAACCGCTGTGTGGTGGCAGCGCCCCAGCCGGCTACAGTGCCCACGCTACTACAGTGCCCACGCTGCTACAGTGCTACAGTGCCCACAGTGCTACAGTGCCCACGCTGCTACAGTGCCCACGCTGCTACAGTGCCCACGCTGCTACAGTGCCCACGCTGCTACAGTGCCCACGCTGCTACAGTGCTACAGTGCCCACGCTGCTACAGTGCCCACAGTGCTACAGTGCCCACGCTGCTACAGTGCTACAGTGCCCACGCTGCTACAGTGCCCACGCTGCTACAGTGCCCACGCTACTACAGTGCTACAGTGCCCACGCTGCTACAGTGCCCACGCTGCTACAGTGCCCACGCTGCTACAGTGCTACAGTGCCCACAGTGCTACAGTGCCCACGCTGCTACAGTGCTACAGTGCCCACGCTGCTACAGTGCCCACGCTGCTACAGTGCCCACGCTACTACAGTGCTACAGTGCCCACGCTGCTACAGTGCCCACGCTGCTACAGTGCTACAGTGCCCACAGTGCTACAGTGCCCACGCTGCTACAGTGCTACAGTGCCCACGCTGCTACAGTGCCCACGCTGCTACAGTGCCCACGCTGCTACAGTGCTACAGTGCCCACAGTGCTACAGTGCCCACGCTGCTACAGTGCTACAGTGCCCACGCTGCTACAGTGCCCACGCTGCTACAGTGCCCACGCTACTACAGTGCTACAGTGCCCACGCTGCTACAGTGCCCACGCTGCTACAGTGCTACAGTGCCCACAGTGCTACAGTGCCCACGCTGCTACAGTGCCCACGCTGCTACAGTGCCCACAGTGCTACAGTGCCCACACTGCTACAGTGCTACAGTGCCCACGCTGCTACAGTGCCCACGCTGCTACAGTGCCCACGCTACTACAGTGCTACAGTGCCCACGCTGCTACAGTGCCCACGCTGCTACAGTGCTACAGTGCCCACGCTGCTACAGTGCCCACGCTGCTACAGTGCTACAGTGCCCACGCTGCTACAGTGCCCACGCTGCTACAGTGCCCACGCTGCTACAGTGCTACAGTGCCCACGCTGCTACAGTGCCCACGCTGCTACAGTGCCCACGCTGCTACAGTGCCCACGCTACTACAGTGCCCACGCTGCTACAGTGCTACAGTGCCCACGCTGCTACAGTGCCCACGCTGCTACAGTGCTACAGTGCCCACGCTGCTACAGTGCCCACGCTGCTACAGTGCCCACGCTGCTACAGTGCTACAGTGCCCACGCTGCTACAGTGCCCACGCTGATACAGTGCCCACGCTGCTACAGTGCCCACGCTGCTACACTGCTACAGTGCCCACGCTACTACAGTGCCCACGCTGCTACAGTGCCCACGCTGCTACAGTGCTACAGTGCCCACGCTGCTACAGTGCCCACGCTGCTACAGTGCTACAGTGCCCACGCTGCTACAGTGCCCACGCTACTACAGTGCCCACGCTACTACAGTGCTACAGTGCCCACGCTGCTACAGTGCCCACGCTGCTACAGTGCTACAGTGCCCACGCTGCTACAGTGCCCACGCTGCTACAGTGCTACAGTGCCCACGCTGCTACAGTGCCCACGCTGCTACAGTGCCCACGCTGCTACAGTGCTACAGTGCCCACGCTGCTACAGTGCCCACGCTACTACAGTGCCCACGCTACTACAGTGCCCACGCTGCTACAGTGCCCACGCTAGTGCGCACACTGGTGCCCACACTGGGGAGGGAGGGAGCCGGCGCTGTGGTGGCGTATCGGCCAGATTAAAGCTCAAGTTTGAGCTCACACAGAGATCAGAGGGGCATATCTATTATCTCAGATCTCGTATGCAACACACACACACACACACACACACGACCCTATTCCGTCTACGGCCCTGGCCTAATCCTCTTTCTCTTACCAAAGACAAGAGTGGGGTCAAAGTATCTACTCAAACAGAGGACCTCTGTCTGTGCGTCATCTAGTTTAATCGGTCAGTATGGCAGCATCTTTACGAGCAGGTCTCAAACTGAACTGTGTCAGACAGGACGAGGACAGGACTGTGCCCTACACACACACACACACACACACACACACACACACACACACACACACACACACACACACACACACACACACACACACACACACACACACACACACACACACACACACACACACACACACACACACACACACACACACACACACACACACACACACACACACACACACAGCCGTGCAGGATTTAGCTGGACAGTGCAGTTATTCTGCCCACTACTTTACCACATCACTCCATTGTACTGTGTGTGTGTGTGTGTGTGTGTGTTGTGACTTTTAATAAGCTACTGGATACCTCAAATTGCTCCTAGATCAATCAAAGTGTCTCTCTCTCCATCTCGGCCTACAGCCCCAAGTGGCCTTACCGTCAGGTGTAAAGGGTGTCAGGTGTAAAGGTGTGCTGCGTGGGGAGGGCGTTAGGGTCAGGTGTAAAGGGTGTCAGGTGTAAAGGTGTGAGGCGTGGGGAGGGTGTTAGGGTCAGGTGTAAAGGGTGTCAGGTGTAAAGGGTGTCAGGTGTAAAGGTGTGAGGCGTGGGGAGGGCGTTAGGGTCAGGTGTAAAGGGTGTCAGGTGTAAAGGTGTGAGGCGTGGGGAGGGCGTTAGGGTCAGGTGTAAAGGGTGTCAGGTGTAAAGGGGACAGCGTGGGGAGGGCGTTAGGGTCAGGTGTAAAGGGTGTCAGGTGTAAAGGGGACAGCGTGGGGACGGCGTTAGGGTCAGGTGTAAAGGGGAGATCTTGGGGAGGGTGTTCATGAACGTCAGAGTGCGGCCTGAACTGTCCACTCTCAGCCCAGCTGAAAGGTCAAACGCTGAATTGCTCATAGTGTGGCACAGTGGAGTTCACTTGCTTTGCTGTAGTGTGGCACAGTGGAGTCCACTTGCTTTACTGTAGTGTGGCACAGTGGAGTTCACTTGCTTTACTGTAGTGTGGCACAGTGGAGTTCACTTGCTTTGCTGTAGTGTGGCACAGTGGAGTTCACTTGCTTTACTGTAGTGTGGCACAGTGGAGTTCACTTGCTTTACTGTAGTGTGGCACAGTGGAGTTCACTTGCTTTGCTGTAGTGTGGCACAGTGGAGTTCACTTGCTTTACTGTAGCCCATCATACACAGGGCACTCAGAAGGTCGTGCTAAAACAAAGACTCATTCCATTCCATTTAATATATCTAATCTTTCCACCATCACCCAGCAGACTTCAATCAGCCTCCGAAGGTGCTGAGCTGTTTTGACGAGCAGTGTAAGTCTTAGTTGTTCTGACGAGCAGTGTAAGTCTTAGTTGTTCTGAGGAGAGGCGTAAGTCTTAGTTGTTCTGAGGAGAGGCGTAAGTCTTAGTTGTTCTGAGGAGAGGTGTAGGTGCGTCTCTCTGGTGAAGACTGCACACTGATCTATAGCAAAGGTGGCATATGAGTCAAAGTGACATTTTCCCTTCACCTTCTCTGTGTTGCGTGGCAATGACGAATCAGATCCAAGCCCACGGCTTCATTAAGTGAGTCATCGCTCCGTCAACTCGAGTCTTAGTCACCCAACTCACTACGTGAGCAGCCCACTCCCAACCCAACCACACGGATGCATTTAGCGGCGGCACTGATGCCTCAGATCTGATGCGCATCTTGCCAGATTCAGCTCATTGCGTCCCACAGCCCTCTGGCTGTTCAAACACCAGGGTGGCATCCATGTTGTGTGGGCTCAGTGGCGTGCTGCCGTGGTGGTGCCCATCCAGCCCTGTGAGTGAGCAGGAGCGCGTCAGGGCGGGGGTTGGTGAGTGGGGAGGTGCGTTGGTGAGTGGGGAGGTGCGTTGTCAGGGCGGGGGTTGGTGAGTGAGGAGGTGTGCGTTGTCAGGGCGGGGGTTGGTGAGTGAGGAGGTGCGTTGGTGAGTGGGGAGGTGCGTTGTCAGGGCGGGGGTTGGTGAGTGGGGAGGTGCGCTGGTGAGTGGGGAGGTGCGCTGGTGAGTGGGGAGGTGTGCGTTGTCAGGGCGGGGGTTGGTGAGTGAGGAGGTGCGTTGGTGAGTGAGGAGGTGCGTGTTGTCAGGGCGGGGGTTGGTGAGTGAGGAGGTGCGTTGTCAGGGCGGGAGCGCGTTGTCAGGGCGGGGGTTGGTGAGTGAGGAGGTGCGTTGTCAGGGCGGGAGCGCGTTGTCAGGGCAGGGGGTTGGTGAGTGAGGAGGTGCGCGTTGTCAGGGCGGGGGTTGGTGAGAGGAGGTGCGTTGGTGAGTGAGGAGGTGCGTTGTCAGGGCGGGGGTTGGTGAGTGAGGAGGTGCGCGTTGTCAGGGTGGGGGTTGGTGAGTGAGGAGGTGCGTTGTCAAGGCGGGGGTTGGTGAGTGGGGAGGTGCGTGTTACACCGCACCAGTCGCTCACTCGTGCGGTTCTTCAGCGAGCAGACATGAACGCAGATGAAAGGCTCTATATAAAGATATCATCCATTATTCAACTTCCCTCCTTGAGTCATGCCCCGGCCCTGCACCGAGGGGGAGAGCACGCGCTCCTCTGCTCCTCCAGTAGTGAGGACAAGTCATGGTGATGGGACACACACACTGCAGGTCAGTGGTGATGGGACACACACACACACACACACACACACACACACACACACACTACAGGTGATGGGACACACACACACTGCAGGTCATTTCTAAGCTCATGCTCATTTCTAACATGCAAGAGAGCCCATGTGGACAAAGAGGCAGAAGAGGGAGTCAATTATTTCCTGAAGTGCAGATGATTACAGACACATAACCAACATGATCAGTTACAAAACCATAACCTCACAATAATATTGGTGTTTCTATATGCACTGTATTACTGTGGAGCTCCCACAACTGAAACTATCGGCCATATCCTGATATGGACTCAGGCCTAATGACGGAGGAAGATGGTGATATGGACTCAGGCCTAATGACGGAGGAGGAGGAGGTGAATCACTGGTCTTGCAGGGAGACGGAAACACAAAAAGAAGTAAAGATGGACAATGAGCTATAGAGGGAGAGAGAGCGAGAGAGAGAGCGAGAGAGAGAGAGAGAGAGAGAGAGAGAGAGAGAGAGAGAGAGAGAGAGGGAGAGAGCGAGAGAGAGCGAGAGAGAGGGAGAGAGAGCAAGAGAGAGAGAGGGAGAGAGCGAGAGAGAGGGAGAGAGAGAGCGAGAGAGAGCACCATTAGCCTCTAAAAGGACTGAGTGAGTGAGCAACGTTAATGTTTCAACTCCCGTTTTACCTTTTAGTGTTTTATTGATCCAGAGACAGAAGGAGAGAGAGGGGAGGGGTGGTCTGAGTGCAAGACCACACTACCAGACAAGACGGAGATGCTGCTACACAATTATTACTAAATAAATACAATGACCTGCAAATAATCACTTTTCATTCAGTCATGTCATATTCCAACAGCCGGTTTGTCAACCACAGAGGCAGCTGAGCTGGGTTTAGTTTGGCATATAGCAATTAAAGTGCCTACGCAAACTACAGACAATACATTACTTTCATTATAGATGCACTGCATACTTATTCTTAAAAGAAAATACTTCAAATAAAGAGACATGGTAGAATAAATAGAGACATGGTCGAATAAAGAAAGACATGGTAGAATAATATAGAGACATGGTAGAATAAATAGAGACATGGTCGAATAAAGAAAGACATGGTAGAATAAATAGAGACATGGTCGAATAAAGAGAGACATGGTCGAATAAAGAGAGACATGGTCGAATAAATAGAGACATGGTCGAATAAAGAGAGACATGGTCGAATAAATAGAGACATGGTCGAATAAAACGATGGAAACCAATAAAGAAAGGATGAGCAGACGACTCAAGACGGGGACGGGGACGGGAACGCACTGAAGGGAGATAAACGGGGCACTAAATAAAGAGAGAGGAAACAGAACTGCGAGGCCAGAACAATCAGCTCTTCTTATGTGCCATGAATGGCCTGCTTACACCAAACAACTTTGACAAGATTTGGGAAAGATTCTTTCTTTTGAATAAAGCTTAAATGGGGGGCACACCAGTTACAAGACTCCAATCTTTCAAGAATCTTTCCCAACTCTTGTCAAAGTCGTTGGGCATACGGAGGGCAGCAGTAGGCTATTCTGCTCAGCTCACCCAGGCAGCAGAGAGGATTTGGGCACATAAACATCAGCGACCCTGCATGCTCGACCCACCAAACAAAGGACCAGCTCAGCATCCAACTCTGAACTCTTGCTGAGAGAAAAGGCAACCCTTCACTAACTCGGTTAGTGTAAACGGAATGCTTAGACTTTGTGCGAACCTTCCTTACGCAGTTATTTTAATAACGACGGAAAAGAAACGCCCCCTAGTTCCTAAATGAGGGCAATATCTGGGAGAGAGCGGCGAACATCAATTATCCTATGCAATATTGCCATCGCTGTCATGATTGACGCGATACAAAGCCCAGTTTCCTTAAAATGACAGACTGTCCGCTAAGATCAAAACATGATTTCATGTTTCTGTCAGCACATGCATGATACCACTCATGAGATCAGACAAGAAAAATGCGTTTGGTGTTCACGGTCCCGGTATTTTCTAAATCAGCCATCTCACCGACATTACGTCACCCTACCTTTGTTCCCCCGACAGTTCAGCCAATGTATGACGTCACCGTGGTCATAACAGGTGGCACTAAATAACTAGGGGTCACGTGCGGGTAAGTTTGTAATAACCTCCCTCCCCCATTCTAATCAGAAAATAATTAGTTAACCGAGAAGAACGACCAATGCAACTAACATGACCTTGGTGGGCCATTCAACGAATTAGCCTACCTAATTGGGTGAACTAATTGAAGTGCAACACGTCTCTGAAATTCAGACTGCCTGTCTCCCATTTTTCCCAAATTGGAGGGAGCATTATCAGACCTGAATATTTTAAACATGGATATTTAAGCATGGAGCATGACATTATCTGTTACATTGTAGTTATTACCAGCTAAAACGATACATGGTAAGGATTTTGTGGAGTAAGTGGTTCTCATTCACGGAGTCATAACATAGCCTAACGTACACCGCGTGGACTCAGAAAGTCCACGTTCTGAACAAAGTAACATCATTCATAAATTAAAGCAAAACAAATCATATACACGTATGTTCGTGCACATATTTGTTATTTCAACTTTTACAGTGTAAGTGATAACCTGGGCTTTGTTTGCATGCTGAAAACAACTGTTTGCGCTTACTTTTCTGTGCATCAGTTGTGCATGGCATTGTAGCCTACTGTAACGAACTCGTTTGATTTTCTAAAACTTCCCTAGAAAAAGGTGGCTAACGTTGGTTTAGCATTCGCGTAGACTTTAGCTTACCTGACGCAGTAAGAAGAAGAAGAAGAAGTGTTGTATTCCAGCCCGAGTAAGGGTTATTCCTAAAGTAACGCGCCGACATTCTTGTCTCCATGTCGCCCAGCCAGCTCGCCAGTTCGCTCCTGTAACTCAAAATCCTCCTCAGCAACAACTCCATAGAGACCAGTCCGCGTTCGGAATGTACCACTGCAGGCCCGTCCATAGGGGTGCGCAGGCACACCTGACAAACAACGAAGCGACTATCTACTGTAGCCTTGCAATTTGAAACACTGTTGCCAACCACTTATCAGTGCACAAGAGTCATTTGTGCTTCGCCGCACAAAACCGAAGAGCAGCAGGCTGCGAGCAGAACAGAGAGATGTTAATAACAGAACAATTGGCTATTCGTTTTAACTCTGTTAAGTTTTTGCTGTGTCTAAAACCTATTCAGAGGAGACGTTTTGTTTCATGGCTGTTGGCACAATACATTTCCATACTGGAGCTTTCAAATATGGGTACAAATGCAAAACACGCAGTAGCCTAAGCCTACTTGTGCATCAGATAGATAAATGAGGAGGCACATGGTCTTCCCATTGTGTACAAAATTACATATTGTAGTGGGCCACCATGTTGAATTACATCACTGATTCACTGTTGTAAGCATTCAATGAGGATTGCCCCCCCCCCCCCCCCCTCCACTCATGAATTCTAACTGCATCTTTTCTACTCGACTGACAATGAACAAGAGCTAAATAAATGAGTTCTAACCTAAGAGCTCTACTAATCTCTTGTTTGGGGTATTTTGTCCTGTTGCAAATCATGTTGTGTGAGACAGAGGCGTACAATGGGGGAAGGGAAGCAATCAGTCGTGCTGTTGTAGCGCGTGTGTCTGAGGTGGTCCCTGGCCTTACTGGCTCACTGTGTAGTCGTGCTGTAGCGCGTGTGTCTGAGGTGGTCCCTGGCCTTATTGGCTCTCCACTGTGTAGTCATGCTGTTGTAGCGTGTGCCTTTGCCCAGTGACTAGACTGGTTGTAGTCTTTACACCCCCCAACTTGTCCTGTCAATAGAAGACGGCTCTAAGTGGGTGCTAATTTGGAGCTGGTATCAGACTTAATCCCTGCAGACGTCCCCTGGTAATCCTGCCCGCCAAACTCCTCTCAGGAGCCCATTCTGCCCAATCTGTGCATTACCCCCCCCCCCCCCCCCCCCCCCCCACACACACACGGCAGTATAACAATACTGCACTGCTGCTACTACCCATCCCCCATGCTAGACCCCCCCCCCCCCCAACACACACACTCACACTTTAAGTGCCTAATTGGGTCGTGTAATATCGACATCATCATTATTTCTCTTGTTCATCATCATTATTAGGGCTGCTCGATTATGGTAAAAATCATTATCACGATTATTTTGTTCAATATTGAGATCACGATTATTAAACGTCATTACGTCATTGGAACTATCATCCCTATTCAAAATGTACATTTTTAACATTTTTAAATTGATTGTTAAATATAATACATCAGGAAAAAATCATGCAAAAAGTTAACGCACACAACAACTCAAGACAAAAGGAGAGCATTGTTATGAAACTGAATGTAGCAAAATAATCATTACAATTCGATTATGCTATTTTCATAATTGAAAATCATGTCGTAATCACGGGGGGTGGCCAGCAGTTCCTTGTCAGAGGACCACAGGGAACATCACTGAGTGTAGGCGTGGAGGAGATCTGTAGACCACAGGGAACATCACTGAGTGTAGGGCTGGAGGAGATCTGTAGACCACAGGGAACATCACTGAGTGTAGGGGTGGAGGAGATCTGTAGACCACAGGGAACATCACTGAGTGTAGGGGTGGAGGAGATCTGTAGACCACAGGGAACATCACTGAGTGTAGGGGTGGAGGAGATCTGTAGACCACAGGGAACATCACTGAGTGTAGGGGTGGAGGAGATCAGTGAGGTATTGTGATGAGAGTCCGTGGAGAGATTTGTAGGTGATGCTTGACTTGCCTGGCAACCAATGGAGCTGTTGGAGGATGGGGGTGATATGCTGCCAGGGCTTTGTGTGGGTTAGAACCCTGCAGCAGAGTTCTGCACATACTGGAGTCTGCTAAGGGCCTTGCACATACTGGAGTATGCTAAGGGCCTTGCACATACTGGAGTATGCTAAGGGCCTTGCACATACTGGAGTATGCTAAGGGCCTTGCACATACTGGAGTATGCTAAGGGCCTTGCACACACTGGAGTATGCTAAGGGCCTTGGTGGGCAGTGCAGACACCGCAGCACCTACAGTATAGCTGTTCACTGCAAAAACCGCTTGTCTAATAAAAATCTAACCAAACGTTTCAATCTTATATCAAGATAAAAAAAAAACTAGTTGGTATTGTTGTCAGTACAAAGAGACTTATACCTTCGCTTTGGACAAAGGCGTCTGCTAAGTAACATAACCGCAACAGTGACATAGTGTTTTCTTGTGAAATCATTTGACTTAATTTAAGAAAAGTTTTAAGACAACCCTCCACTATGTCTGTTCCTCCCTGAAGGGCATTCTGATGCCTCACTCGATGACTGCCACTCTTTACTTCCTCATACTCTAATGTGTCTCACAAATAAACAACTGAACGCGTGGCAAATAATTAACATCACACATTACAGTGTAGCCAAGGTCGAATTAATACCACACATTCAGCCAAGGTCGAATAACACCATGCACACATTTAGTCAAGGTCGATCTGTATTCCCAGGAGAACACACATTCTATCATGATGAAGTGCATGCCATACTATTTACAATGCAAGTCACTTCGGACAGCAGCATGAGCACAATATAGTAACAGCCCTCTGCTGCACAACACAGTGCTCAGACAGGACTGAAAGAGATACTTGCACTGCAGACTGTATCTAGTGGTGTCCAGACCTCTCCCACTGACATGGATGTCATCATGTTTCTCTCCCTAGTTTGTAATTGTTCACTGTTAATTTAATTTGTATTGTTATTTATTTGTATGTCGCTTTGGACAAAGGCGTCTGCTAAATAACCATAGCCATAGCCATAGCCATAGCCATAGCCATAGCCATAGCCATGTTTCCATGAGCGTACATCTTGGCAGAGAACCTTTAGTTCCTGTGGGAGGGTTGGCAGAGAACCTTTAGTTCTTGTCGGAGGGCTGCATGCTGTCATCCAAAAGTGCATATCACAGGAACAATGTGCTATTGCTTTCTTTCGTAGAATCAAAGTGAGATTTTCTAAAACTAATTTATTTGAAATAGAGCTCCAATGCTTTAACAAATCCAATTGCATTTTGATATGTCTAAAATGACTTTAACGTAAACTATTTCAAGTTATCTATTGTGATACCACAAGACACGTCAGCTTATAGTCTAAACAGCACATTGATGCAAAAAGTGAAACAATCCTGACCCTCCTCAGCGACAAACTCCTCTTTGTGTAGGGCCTCAACTCAGCGCTATATAAGTATACTTATATATATAAATTATATATATAACTCCTCTAAGTATACTTATATACTGTATATAATATAACTCCTCTTTGTGTAGGTCCTCAACTCAGTGCTATATAAGTATAATTATATATATATATATATATATATATATATATATATATATATATATAACTCCTCTAAGTATACTTATATATATATATAATACAGCTCCTCTTTGTGTAGGTCCTCAACTCAGCGCTATATAAGTATACTTATATATACAGTATATATATATATATATATATATATATAACTCCTCAAAGTATACTTATATATATAATATAACTCCTCTTAGTATACTTATATATATATATATATATATATATATATATACATAAAACTCCTCTAAGTATACTTATATATATATAACTCCTCTTTGTGTGGGGCCTCAACTCAGCTCTATGTACAGTAAGTATACTTGTATATATAACTCCTCTGAGTATACTTATATATATAACTCCTGTTTGTGTGGGCCTCTTCTCAGCTCTCTGTACAGTAAGTATACTTGTATATATAACTCCTCTGAGTATACTTATATATATAACTCCTGTTTGTGTAGGACCTCCACTCAGCTCTATGTACAGTAAGTATACTTGTATATATAACTCCTCTGAGTATACTTATATATATAACTCCTGTTTGTGTGGGCCTCCTCTCAGCTGTCCGTCATGCTTGTGCTTTTCTCACATGTGAGCAGGCCACACTGTGGGGCATGTGGCATGTCTATGTACTAGCTCAATATTGCAGGATGACAACTTCTTGTCATGGGGAGGAATTCTATAGACAGCGAGGAATAGGCCTATACAGCATGTTGCTAAACAGGAGACAGTTCTAGAATGACTGAGCTTCTAAAAAGTGAAATTCTGGGGTTGCTCATCATGGACGCTGACTATTTTATGAAATGAATGTCCACACATTATCCTCATTTGACCTCAGACGCTGACAAAGAAATGTATATATTTATCATTATGAACTTCATTTGTGTGCGTCAAAGTTATAATCCACACTTTCATATGTGTATTCAAAGTTGCTATTCACAGTTTCACATGGGAGCCTCAGAGGAACGCTATGCACCTGCAGATAAGAAACGAGAGGAGGATTTTAGGGAGGTTTCGACCAAGGTCATGCTGACTTGTTTTGCTCTCTGCTTTTCTTTAATAAAAGAGCCTCTTTGCGTCCAAGAGCTCAGAGACTGTTTCGGAGAGGTAAAGCACCTCCTCTCTATGTCTCTCCTCTTGGCGCCAGAGTATACTGAAAATTATACTACTTGTCTGTGGTTCTTGTGTCATAATATTGGGAAGATTTTCCTAACATTCTTTGGTCCTTCGAGCCGGATGTCAATATATCCTTTCTGGAACTGATCGTCGGAAGTTGAAGACTGCAGCAGCCCGCGGACTACAACCGTGGAAAAGCCCCGTACGGTGAATTCCGTGCAGGCCAGCCGACGGCGACCAGCTCCTAGACTGGATTGACGACTTCCGAACTACAGAGCAGAACCATAACAGTGTGAGTATAATTTCATAGGCCTAGGGAAAAGTCGCATTAAGTTGCCGTTCCCAAGAGAAAAGTCGCATTAAGTTGCCGTTCTCTTAATACAGCTGTAAAATTAGATAAACTTTCCAGGGGGGTTTCAGTCCCGCCTGATGTAAAGGGGCTATGGATGCCGCTTAAAGGGGCTATGGATGCCGCTTAGTTTATCTGATGTAAAGGGGCTATGGATGCCGCTTGAAGGGGCTATGGATGCCGCTTAGTTTATCAGATGTAAAGGGGCTATGGATGCCGCTTAGTTTATCTTTAAAACAGGGGGCCTGAAGTCCCACCTGAGACAGGGGGCCTGAAGTCCCACCTGAGCTGGGGGGCCTGAAGTCCCACCTAAGCTATCAAATAGGGAGTTATAGAATTCGCTTATGTTGATAAAATTGTGAAAATCAAGCCCGCTTAAGTCGACAGGAGAGGGAAAGAAGGAGTGTGACTGAGAAGTGTGTGTGAAGGGATTGTCTGTGAGTTAAAACGAACAACAGAGCCTGTGAGAGATAAAACACCCAGGGGAAGCCGGACTAAGGTCTAGAAGCTCGCTTCCCAGGCTTGTTGTTTGCCCTAAGAGGACGACACAGAACAATCTCTTATTTGTGCAAAATGGGGAATACTCAAGATAAAGAACAACTTTTGAAAGGCGATGCCAAATTCATAGCTAGAGTCCATCCAGGAACTGAAAATTGGCTATTACGATGGAAAAATAAATTCGAATTTGCAAACTAAAACCAAAGTTATCATCGTGCCATGCAGAAGTGCACCTGTATGACGATGATGATGATTACGGTAAAACTCCAAATTGGCCCCCACCGCCGCCTCCGGTGGAGGCATTTCCAATGGTAGAACTGCCCAATCGAACATTTAAGCCAGACGTGGCTGAGGGTCAAAATAATCCACGGTTAATGTATGTCTATAGAACATGGACACAGGACGACGTAAAAAAAGCAGTGGAGGGAATTCCATCTCATAAAGCCCAAATTGAAGAATTTTGCGACGAAATGAAAAACATAATAGCGGTGTACCACCTGAATGGTTTCGAGGTCGAAAGGATGTTCCGTTTTAAAATGGGCTCTGATTGGAGCCGTGTTAAAGATAGCTTTGTAGCCCATCAGGCTGGTGCAGCGTATGCGCCTGGTTCTCTGGATTTAAATCAACAAGTCCAAAGCCTAGAGAATAAATGTAAAGACGTGTTTAAAAAACATTGCGATTACACCAAAATACACGCCACCACACAGAAAGATGATGAAGATGTCTGGGAGTTTAGAGACAGATTTGAAAAAGTGTTTAAAGCCTATAGCGGCCTGAAGTCAGAGAGTGCAGAAGATAAGATAATTTATGGACAGCAATTAAAACAAGCATTACTCCAGAGTTTTAGACCAGAGATAAAAGGCTGGATAGAGAAATATTTTGTTTCTTTCAAAACAGCAGAACTGCCAGATTTTATGGAACATGCTAAACATGCAGAGAAAACAGTGAAAAATAAAGAAAGTAAGACAAAAGAAAGACTCAGAGAAAGTAGGGGAAGCATTTGTGATGGCATTACAAGGCAGAAATGGGTCAGAACAGAGAGATTATGAAAATGAAGGTGATGATAGCAACAACTGTTTCAGGTGTGGGGGTCGCGGACATTGGTCTCGTGACTGCGCCACCAAAGATGAGAAAGAACAAAGATACGATAGTGGCTAAGTGACTAAGTAAGTGGAGAAGGAGAAGAGCTAGAAATGTTTGAAGAATTTCTAGACTAGAGCTGATGTGTGTTTAAATGACTAAGAAAGTGAAGAAAGAAAGCCTACATATTAAACTAAACATTTAAATTAAATATTTAAATTCTGTTGAAGTTGTGCTTTTTCACCCATTCACTGTGAAAATCCCACATGCCGTCTCCCTACTGCTGTTACAAACTAACATGACATTCTTATCTCGTATGACAGTATTGTTATCACAACCACACATTAAATATGGTGTAAACAAAGCAGCTTATGCGGTGACTAACTGCTAAATTAGAAGTTAAACTTTTGTCTGCCACATGCTCTGCACAGGTAGCCGAATTGACTGGGCTGACCAGAGCATGTGAGCTTTTTGCCAAAAAGAAAGTGACAATATACAGTACACAGACAGCCAATATGCCTTTGCTGTGTCTTACATTGCTGAAATCAATGTACAAATGGGTAGTAATTTTGAGTCATGGGCAGAGCCATGTCTCAACAGGAGGGATGTGTGAACTAGTAGACAAACACTATAACGTGTATAGATTTACAAACTACTCACAAAATGTTTGTTATCAGTGCATCATATGTACTGTATTGATGTAGGAGTAGTGGAACAACTAATTAAAACACTGTGTTCAAAGGAATATGTGGACACGGATACTGCTCCCTCTCTCTCTGTTTTTCCACAGGATCCCAGAGTGAAACCAGAAGATTGGGTGTTCATCAAAGTCATAAAGAAAAAATGCTGGTCTGACCCGCGTTGGGAAGGACCCCACCAAATCATCCTATCTACACCCACTGCAGTGAAGGAAGAGGGCCGGACCGCTGGACGCATCTCTCTCACTGTAAGGTTCAGTCAACCGCTGAGGAGGGGAAGCCCGACTGCAAAGGGGATTAGAGGTTTAGAATCTAGTCGTCTCAACGTCGGTGAAGATTTTGGATCCTCCTAAGCTTAGTGACGATGCCTTGAGGTAACAGACTTTTAGTGTGGAGGATGGTCCTGGGAGCGGCTATCATTCTCACCTTGCTGACACTTTTGTTAAGGACTGAACAAAGACTTTTTTCTTGAAAGACAAAGGAAGCCGAAAAAAAAAAGAGATTGATTTTGTCAGAGGATGTGCATACCTACATCACACATGTGTATCACTTAAAGTCATGGTATCGTTATGCTCAAATGCTGGCTGATTTGAATAATGTGTCTGATATCTATGTGTGTTCTCTGATGCCAATATCTGTTTATCATTCCCGTTTAACAGCCGTACAATTCCTCATGGACAGAGCTTGTGTATAGGTGAAAGGAAGTCTGGCAAAGATTACTTATAATTCATCCCACATGACAATACATAAAAATGGTATTAACATGATCTGTGAACCTTGTGCAGGGACACACCCTTTGAAGTACATAAAGTGTAGTGTAACATTGACCCCTTACTGTATGCCACTGTTAAACCTAGAACAAGATTCCCACTGTGTTTTTTTTTTCAGAGATGGTTCTGTGCCGGTGGGGAGTTTGCCTCTCTACAGGTGTTATCAGTGAAGTTTAGAATGTAGCCCTACATTTTGTAGAATTAAGCTTTGATTATTTGAGGACTAGCCCTCATTGCATATAGCCCATCAAAATGTTGATGTGAATTTGCTTGCTTGATTGTTGTGATAATAAGGGGCTGGGAAAAACATATGTGTAGTAGAAGGTGAGTTTTTCTCCTTTTGCTTGTGTACACAAGTGCCGCTGCTATAGCAGGGTAATGGAAGAATTTTTCCTTCAACGGTTTTCTCCTCAAAATTAAGATCAATCATGACTGAGGTTTTCCGGTAAGGTTTTCGCTTCCATCAAAAGGTTTGAAACTTGCTATTCCAGTTGGTAATAATTACTACACGCTTTGATTTGATTTATGGTTGAATCTACAGTATGTAGCAATGGAACAAATGATTGTGAAGTTTACTAATGATAAACAGGAGGGAAATGACAAAGAAATGTATATATTTATCATTATGAACTTCATTTGTGTGCGTCAAAGTTATAATCCACACTTTCATATGTGTATTCAAAGTTGCTATTCACAGTTTCACATGGGAGCCTCAGAGGAACGCTATGCACCTGCAGATAAGAAACGAGAGGAGGATTTTAGGGAGGTTTCGACCAAGGTCATGCTGACTTGTTTTGCTCTCTGCTTTTCTTTAATAAAAGAGCCTCTTTGCGTCCAAGAGCTCAGAGACTGTTTCGGAGAGGTAAAGCACCTCCTCTCTATGTCTCTCCTCTTGGCGCCAGAGTATACTGAAAATTATACTACTTGTCTGTGGTTCTTGTGTCATAATATTGGGAAGATTTTCCTAACAGACGCCATCTACTGTTGTGTATGGGTATGTGCAATCTAGGCCATTTCTGAAAGTTTGTTACGCAAAGTACTTTTGAAAAAGAGGGTTAAAGTCAGACATCCTCCTCTCCTAATGCAGAGATTACAAGACCTTCATAAGGGCATGCAGTGGGAACAGGGAAATACAACAGAAGATTATATACAGTGGGGAGAACATGTATTTGATACCATGCTAAAGTTGCCTAAAAAGAGGAATATAAAATCATCATTTGACAATTGATCTTAATGCCTTCATTTAAAAAAAAGAGTAAAAATCAAACTGCTAAGGACACCAACTTTCTTTGTGATTGAAGAATGTATCGTAAATAAATAAATGTTCTTTCTCAAATGCTAGGGGGAAGGAAGTATTTGACCCCCATGTTAAATTCCTATAGGAGCAGGAGGAAGTCTTTGACCCCTATGTTAAATTCCTATAGGAGCAGGAGGATTTTAAAATGTTTTTATTTTTAAAGGCCAGCTATGAAGTTCCCTTGGCCTTTGGAATTAAAATAGCCCCACATCATCACATATCCTCCACCACAGCTAGAGATTGGCCTTTGGAATTAAAATAGCCCCACATCATCACATACCCTTCCCCATAGCTAGAGATTGGAATTAAAATGGCCCCACATCATCACATAGCCTTCACCATAGCTAGAGATTTGCATGGTGTACCCACATCATCACATATCCTTCACCATAGCTAGAGATTGGCCTAGTGTACCCACATCATCACATATCCTACACCATAGCTAGAGATTGGCATGGTGTACCCACATCATCACATACCCTTCACCATAGCTAGAGATTGGCATGGTGTACCCACATCATCACATATCCTACACCATAGCTAGAGATTGGCATGGCCTTTGGGATCAAAATATCCCCACATCATCACATACCCTTCACCATAGCTAGAGATTGGCATGGCCTTTGGAATTAAAATAGCCCCACATCATCACATACCCTTCACCATAGCTAGAGATTGGCATGGTGCTTTTTCCAGTAGGCCTATTAGCCTGTTTGATGCTCATTGAGCTCAATGCAAATCAAACAGTGGGTCTGGACAGTTTCTCTCTTTTCCTCTTCCTTGTTGTTGTTGTTGTTCTACTACTGTGGACTGACGTTATGAATGTTGTATTCACTGGAGAAAAGCTTCCCTATGGGAATAATAAAGTACCTACGTCACTAACTAACTAACTAACCAAGCATGACCATAAAAGCACTGCAGTATTTGGACCAACTAAAGGTAAATAAAGGTTCTGCTATCTCTAAACCAGACCTTGTGTGACTTTTCAATGACTTTTATTGACAATTTTCAATTGTACAAATTGTGTGAGGCAAGGCACACATGATTTGCAGGAATACAAGTTTCCAAGATTACTTGGTTCAGTGCTTCATTAATTCAACCCTGTTCAAAAAAACATATGTACAGCGGTGATCCCTTTACCCTAGTAAAGTCCTCTTGGTGACGAAACAAAACAGTGACATTCAGTTATACAACATCCAAAGTCTGCAAAGACAGCATGCTTCACCAACACAAAAAGACAAACCATCAAGCAAAAATGTTCTGATTGAAAATTGCGTCAGGATGCAAGATTGTCAAATCTACTGTGCAGCTACAGTATGGCATTCAGCAGAGCATTTAAATGAAGCGTCTGAACTGGTCATGTGGGGTGCATTCTCCCCATCATATTATATTCAGGTGCACTGAAGTCTCCCCATCATGTGGTCATGTTATATTCAGGTCCTGATTTAAAAACTTTACAGAAAGCCTTGATTCATTTAGCGTTTCTGTTGTTGCCATTGTAGTCTCTGGAGTTACAAGACAGCCCCCCCCCCCCTCACCAGAGCCATTAAAGTGCACTAAAGTGTCCCTCAGTCCTCTCTGAGGTAGGCCTCTGGAATCTCTTCGTCTTCGTCGGCAGTGGACGGGTCTGCGGAGGGCAGGATCCTGGGACTGTCCAGCGCGCTGGCCTCGCTGAGGTCGTTCTCCGCCTGCAGGGAGAGCTGCCGCACATGCTCCACCTGGGACTGGGCCAGGTCCAGACTGGACCGCGCCGCAACCGACGCCTGGTCCGCCCCTGTGCCGGAACCACATGATCACATGACCACATGACATCACATCACATGACATCACATCACATCACACTTTAATTATGCCGCCACCGACGCCTGGTCCGCCCCTGTGCCGGAACACCACATGATCACATGACCACATGACATCACATCACATCACACTTACAGTATGTGATGCTAAAGCAGCTAAATGACCCACACTACAGTATGTGATGCTAAAGCAGCTAAATAACCCACACTACAGTATGTGATGCTAAAGCAGCTAAATGACCCACACTACAGTATGTGATGCTAAAGCAGCTAAATAACCCACACTACAGTATGTGATGCTAAAGCAGCTAAATGACCCACACTACAGTATGTGATGCTAAAGCTGCACTACAGTACGTGATGCTAAAGCGGCTAAATGACCCACACTACAGTATGTGATGCTAAAGCAGCTAAATAACCCACACTACAGTATGTGATGCTAAAGCAGCTAAATGACCCACACTACAGTATGTGATGCTAAAGCAGCTAAATGACCCACACTATAGTATGTGATGCTAAAGCAGCTAAATGACCCACACTACAGTATGTGATTCTAAAGCAGCTAAATGACCCACACTACAGTATGTGATGCTAAAGCAGCTAAATGACCCACACTACAGTATGTGATGCTAAAGCAGCTAAATGACCCACACTACAGTATGTGATGCTATGGCTGTGTTGTATGCCGCCTCTGCTGCTAAATGACCCACACTACAGTATGTGATGCTAAAGCAGCTAAATGACCCACACTACAGTATGTGATGCTAAAGCAGCTAAATGACCCACACTACAGTATGTGATGCTAAAGCAGCTAAATGACCCACACTACAGTATGTGATGCTAAAGCTACACTACAGTACGTGATGCTAAAGCAGCTAAATAACCCACACTACAGTATGTGATGCTAAAGCAGCTAAATGACCCACACTACAGTATGTGATGCTAAAGCAGCTAAATAACCCACACTACAGTATGTGATGCTAAAGCAGCTAAATGACCCACACTACAGTATGTGATGCTAAAGCAGCTAAATGACCCACACTACAGTATGTGATGCTAAAGCAGCTAAATGACCCACACTACAGTATGTGATGCTAAAGCTGCACTACAGTATGTGATGCTAAAGCAGCTAAATAACCCACACTACAGTATGTGATGCTAAAGCTACACTACAGTATGTGATGCTAAAGCAGCTAAATGACCCACACTACAGTATGTGATGCTAAAGCAGCTAAATGACCCACACTACAGTATGTGATGCTAAAGCAGCTACATGACCCACACTACAGTATGTGATGCTAAAGCGGCTAAATGACCCACACTACAGTATGTGATGCTAAAGCAGCTAAATAACCCACACTACAGTATGTGATGCTAAAGCTACACTACAGTATGTGATGCTATGGCTGTGTTGTATGCCGCCTCTGCTGCTAAATGACCCACCTGCGTTGTACGCCGCCTCTGCTGCCAGCTCAGACAGGTTGATGGCTGTCATCCAGTTGGACTCGAAGCGTTTACAATCCTCCCTGCGCATGCCCACCTGCAGTGACAGAACATGAATAGCTGAACTTCAATATTAAGTTACTAAGTTCATTTCTTCATTTTGCTCCAGTTTTCTTTCAGATCTCAGATTTCTGAGTTTAGGTAGAGGGAGTGTCTAGTTACGTCTCCTTGTTTCTGTAACAATTCAGGAAACATCAGCATTTGGATAATGACGAATAATGACAATGATGATGATGATGATGATAAGGGAGGAGGATATTGATCGTCTACTCAAATGTTGATGATTTACCTATGCCAAGGAGGTATATGTTTTCATCGCGGACCGGCGTTTGTTTGCGGAGGTCTGTGCTCTCGGAGTGCTTTTCTCATTATTATTATTATCGTGTATTGCTGTGACTGCGTGCCCTACGATAGCTGCTGTGCTGAGGGAAGACCTACCTCCTCACGCTGCTGCAGGAGGATCTGCCACACGGCCTCCTCGTCAGCAGGGGGCAGTCTGGAGGCCGAGGCCTTGTAGCGTCTGTGGAGAGCCACGAGCATGCGGATGGCCTAAACAGCACCACAGGCATTCATGTGGACAACAAGATAAGAAGTCTCAGCAAAGATCATTAAGGGCGGAGCAAGATACTTCATGAGAAGCCACTTCCTGGAACCCGAATCGCAAGAGGGAGGGGGGGGGGGGGGGGCAAAATCCCCTTAATGCAGAGCTGTTCCATTGAAGTCTATGGGCATGACACACCCCTTTATGCAGAGGAAGTGATCCCCGTTTTGCGCCCATATACAGTACCCTCCAGAATTATTGGCACCCTTGGTAAAAGTTGACTAAAAATAGGTATAAAAATAATCTTTAGGTGATTTATTGTACTCCCACAATGAAAACAATGTGGAAAAATATACCCTGCAAGGCAAGCAAATTTATTCTGAGAAAAAGGAAAATCTCATAAAGAAATAAATATTTTTAACAAAAACAGCTTGCTCACAATTATTGGCACCCCTGAAACATATTACAGTTAAGCCCAAAATTATTAGCCCCCCTGAAATTTTGGAACATTACTCTAAAATTCTCCCTAAATTTTTCATCCCTGATCAAATTTTAAAAATCAAACATTCGCCAGTGGTATTATGTAGAATCTGGTGCATTTTGGAGTGTTGATATATTATTAGGAATGCTTAATCTCAAATTGTGTGAAAAGTGGAGTGTTCAAAATTAATAGCCCCCATGTGATTTTTTTGCTTTTAAACGCACACGACCAACCTGTCACCTTTCAAGCCACACCTTTGCAGTTAGTTAATGTCCAGACAACACCTGAACACCCAACCAGCATTGATTGTTTCCCTAAAGACTTCAAGGAACAGGCCTACAGGCACTTGAACACCTGTCTGAGAGGGGACTGCCTTTACAGGCATACTGAAGATAAAGGAAATCTGTCTGGACCTCAGAAAGAACATCATTGAGGCCTATAATATGGAGAAAGGCTATACTGTAATTTCTAGATGCTTCACAGTCTGTAGAACAGCTGTGCAAGGCATCATTACAAAGTACAAAGAGTTCCAAGTTTGTGCATAACAAACCTAAGTGTGGATGAAAATGCTAAATATCTCAATCTAGAGAGAAAAATCATCAGGGATGTTAGCAAGCAACCCTGCACATCCACCAAAATGATAGTTGCTGACCTTGAGACCTCTGGGGTTAAAGTCTTGAGGAAGACAGTAGTGAGGGATTTTTATTGTGGAGGCCTCCAAGGTCATCGGCTGAGAAAAACCCCTTACTCCAAAAGGGGCGCTTCAAAGTCAGACTGAACTTTGCCCATGCACATTTAAAAGCTAAAAATGAGTTTTGGAAAACTGTCCTTTGGTCTGATGACATTAAACTGGAGCTGTTTGGGCACATGGATGTTGCCTATGTTTGGCAAAAAAAGGGAAGGCCTACAACCATAAAAATACAGTTCCCACAGTGAAGCATGGTGGCAGGAGCATCATGTAATGGGGCTGTTTTGCTGTCTCAGGCACAGGGAGCCTTGTTTGGGTGCATGGGATCATGAAAAAGAAAGATTATGTTGACCTTTTGAGGGATAACATCAAGACGCCTGCTCTTAGTCTAGGCTTAGGTCACCACCAGGTCCTTCAGCATGATAATAACCCAAAGCATAGTGAAGAGTGGTCTAAAACGCCCTAAAGGATACCCTAATCAAGGTGCTGGAATAGCCTACACAGAGACCAGACCTCAACCCCATTGAGAATCTGTGGCACGTGCTTAAAGCAAGAGTCCATACAAGAAAACCATGCAGTTTGAAGGAGCTGGAGCTAAAGAGTGCTTAAGAGATATGTGCCAACCTAGTAAAAGACTATTCAAAGAAGTTGTTGTCAGTTGAAGCAAAGAAAGGCTACACTATTGACTATTAATGGTCTGGGGGCTAATAATTTTGAACATGTCAATTTTTGCTTTTCTTGTCACAAATCAGAGCATGAGTAAACAATGATCATCAAACTTTGTGGGCATACTGTCTTTGCGCTTCTGTAATCATATAAACTAGGCACATTTTTGGAAATGGTCATTTTCATGTATAAACAAAGGATTATGTCTGAATTCATAAGGGGGGCTAATAATTTTGGGCTTAACTGTACGTACAACATTTAACAGGAGCATTTTCCTATGTAAATGCAACGTTTTAAAGTAAATCAGAGTGTCTGTGAACTTTCAGAAGTAGTTCATGACGTTCTTTTTCACTATGGTATGAAAATGAAGTCACTCAGAGGCTAAATCCTCTAGTCATTTTTCAACATCGGAGACAAGAGAATACACTAAATTGAAATAAAAAGAAATTGTGTTGACATTTGTAAGTAAGAGAATGTCTATGGAAACTAGGTATTTTTTTGAAAATGCCTATATTTCCAGTTAAAATGATGAATAAAAGGTTCTAATCATCTGGAAATGTGGCAAACATGCTTGGACAAAGACCCATGGCTATTTTGCTCCCACGCACAGTATGGAGGATGGTATGATAGGCAAAAAAATCCATAAGAACCACTGTTGAGAGTTACAGACAAAGCTATCATCTTGGGGTCACCAAGTCCCCCCCAAAAATCTTCAAAAGTGACCTCACTG
Source organism: Sardina pilchardus (assembly GCF_963854185.1). NCBI lineage: Eukaryota > Metazoa > Chordata > Actinopteri > Clupeiformes > Clupeidae > Sardina > Sardina pilchardus. Next base: position 1,008,007 of record NC_084998.1, on the reverse strand, counting down.
CTAATAGATTATTTATACAGCATGTCAGGTTAAAGCCAGTAGAGTCATTTAATGAACAATGTAAATGGCAGGAGTTACTGAATGGTACCATGACATGTCTGGGAGTGTGGTCTATTGTCAGATGAAAATAAAATTATGCTCTTTTGCTAAAAACACTTAAGGTGTCTTTGGCATACATAGAAGAATGACTATACTAAAAAGAACCCCATGCCTAATCAGAATTATGGTGGAGGTGCTGTGCTATTGTGGGGCTGTTTTAATTCCCAAAGGCCTTGGGAACCTAATTAAGGTGCATGGCATCATGAACACCAAGAAAAACCTGAAAATTTTCAAAGGAAATCAAACCATCTCTGCCAAGGCCCTAAAAGTTGGTCATGATTGGATCATTCATCAGGTCAATGAACCAAAACAAATGCACAGATCAAAACAAATATGGTTTACTGAACACAAAATCAAGCTTCAGACATTGCCACAGCAGTCCCCTGATCTAAACTCCATAGAAAAACAGTGGGATGAGTCAACGAGAAGAATGCACAAGTGTGGACCTAGCAATCTGGACGATCTGGGGAGGTTTTGTAAAGATGAATGGTCTTAAATCCCTTACTTTGTATTCTCAATCTTTATGGGGTGTCAGAGAAGAATATTACATGCTGTTTTATTGACAAAGGGAGGTTTAAGAAGGTATTACAAGTAGGGGTGCCAATAATTGTGAGTGACGTGTTTTTATTAAAAACATTTATTTCTTTATGAGATTTTCCTTTTTCTCAGAATAAATTTGCTTCCCTTGCAGGGTGTATTTTTCCTCATTGTTTTCATTGTGGGAGTACAATAAATCACCTAAAGATTATTTTTTAGACCTATTTTTAGTCAACTTTTACCAAGGGTGCCAATAATTCTGGAGGGTACTGTACATGAACTACGACGAAGTCGTATCTTGCTCCGCCTTAAGGATCTTTGGTCTCAGATTTACCACACAGGCATTCATGTGGACGACTAGATAAGACGTCTCAGCTTTACCACACAGGCATTCATGTGGACGACTAGATAAGACGTCTCAGCTTTACCACACAGGCTATTTCTATATACAAAATGGTTATTTTAATGTTATGTGGTAGCGTTTATTTGAGCTCACACATAGTATTCTGAGCTTATTACTACAGACAGAAAACAGTAGTCTGAGGAAGGGTACAGTATTTTGTCCACATATTTAGAGGGATTGGTGTGTAGGTTGTTGTTTTTAAATACTAAACAGTGATGTGGTTCCTTACCTTGGCATATTGTGTGAGAGAATCTACAAGTGCTAATGTTGTCTGAGAAAGGTAGGTGTTGGCACTGTCTGTAACCAGCGACGATGCTCTTTTAATCAGGGCCTCGTGCGATACCTCCACCTGCAAGATAAAATAGCAGCAGCAGCTACATTAGGGGGACATCACACAGTAACTATAGCAACAGCAGCTACATTAGGGGGACATCACACAGTATATAGCAGCAGCAGCTACATTAGGGGGACATCACACAGTAACTATAGCAACAGCAGCTACATTAGGGGGACATCACACAGTATATAGCAGCAGCAGCTACATTAGGGGGACATCACACAGTAACTATAGCAACATCAGCTACATTAGAGGAACATCACACAGTACATGTATATAGCAACATCAGCTACATTAGAGGAACATCACGCAGTAACTATAGTAACATCAGCTACATTAGAGGAACATCACACAGTAACTATAGTAACATCAGCTACATTAGAGGAACATCACACGGTATATAGCAACATCAGCTACATTAGAGGAACATCACACAGTAACTATAGTAACATCAGCTACATTAGAGGAACATCACACGGTAACTATAGTAACATCAGCTACATTAGAGGAACATCACACAGTAACTATAGTAACATCAGCTACATTAGAGGAACATCACACAGTAACTATAGTAACATCAGCTACATTAGAGGAACATCACACAGTAACTATAGTAACATCAGCTACATTAGAGGAACATCACACGGTATATAGCAACATCAGCTACATTAGAGGAACATCACACAGTAACTATAGTAACATCAGCTACATTAGGGGAACATCACACAGTAACTATAGTAACATCAGCTACATTAGAGGAACATCACACAGTAACGATAGCAACAGCAGCTACATTAGGGGAACATCACACAGTAACCGTAGCAACATCAGCTACATTAGAGGAACATCACACAGTAACGATAGTAACAGCAGCTACATTAGGGGAACATCACACAGTAACCGTAGCAACATCAGCTACAGTACATTAGGGGAACATCATGCAGTAACTATAGCAACAGCAGCTACATTAGGGGAACATAACACAGTAACTATAGCAACAGCAACGATATTAGGGGAACATCACACGGTAAACCAGCGTCTCATCATCCAGAGAAATATTCACCTTGTTCACCACCCTTTCCTGCTTTACGTAGTTTATTACAATAGTGACGCCCTTTCCTGCTTTACGTAGTTTATTACAATAGTGACGCCCTTTCCTGCTTACGTAGTTTATGCCAATAGTGACGCCCTTTCCTGCTTTACGTAGTTTATTACAATAGTGACGCCCTTTCCTGCTTTACGTAGTTTATTACAATAGTGACGCCCTTTCCTGCTTACGTAGTTTATGCCAATAGTGACGCCCTTTCCTGCTTTACGTAGTTTATTCCAATAGTGAAATGGTTGCTGGCATAAATCAGCAGTGTTAAATTAAGCACACAATGGACATTTTGTTCAGTGGAAGTCAATGGTTAAGCGGGAAAGGGTGGTGACAAGGAATATTTCTCCAGATGACGTGACAGCGGTAGGCCTACAGGGGGAGATCACGGTAACGGAGTTACACTCCCACTAGATTTTTTGGTGCCTCTCAGCAACTGGGTCTAGTGAAATTAAATCTTCATATGATTCTAAAGCCAGAAAGTGCTCGGTAACAGAGTTACAGAAACCATCACTTTTTTTTTACCATAAGTCAACATCATCAAACATGCAGTTCTCAAACATAAAAAGAAAACTATAGAAATGTCTTTATACATGTTTCCTATAACAATACTGCATTCCATGGTAACAGTTACAGATGAGGACATTTCCTAAAAAAAAACTTTTTCATGGCAAAACTATGTAAAGGAACATAGTTGGCAATATTTCACAATACTTTCAGATAAAAATGCTTTTCAAGAGCACAATGCCTGGCTCTCCACTTATCTTCAAAATAATGTAACCTAATCTAGGGCACCATAAACATAGAATTTGACCCGTTTTGTACACTTTACCTGACTGGTCATCATATCAGATGTGTTTTAAAGATAAAGTTGTATTTTTACCCTAGATGTTAACATGCGCGTGATCCTCCCCATTAGGTGCAATAGAGCTCCCCAGTCCCGCCCACAGCCTAGTCCGGAAGTAAAAATCCAATACAATTTCTCCATTGACAATTGGAGAATAAGCCATAACATCGTAACCGTCCATGGTAGACTTAAAACCAGCTACGATGTGACTAAGCGATTATACCTGCTCATATAGATGTCAAAAGTTAATGGGGGCATCAACCTTGATTTGAGAAAACAATGCTTTATTCACGATTTAACGAGAGAGTACTACACTACCCGACACCCTAACGTGTAAAACTGGTGAAAGCAGAGCCTTTGATTGGTAGAGATCGCCGTTGCCATGGCAATGCCAAACAAACTGTACTCAGCTTTTCCCGCGCATATCGTCCAGCTTCGTCTCGCTGGAACTTCAAAACTTAAAATGGCTGCAGGGCTGATCAGGACCGATGTGTGGTCTTCCGAAAAATAACGGTTTTCTCATCTTGAAGGTTGAATTTACTCAATGGAAACGGTAGGAAGTAATCATCTTCTTTTCTCAGATTAATATGGAACCATGTTAAACTATCTTTAGGCTGCAAATGTTGGAAATGTGTGTACGTTTGCAAAGCATCCTGGGATTTGAGTTCTCTATCTCGGAATTTAAGATATGTACACAGTCTTGTACCTTTCGCTTTTTTTACATTTTCTGTTCATTTTTTCACTCGAAATTATAAGTTATATGCTTATGAGTCACATCGTAGCTGGTTAGCCTAAGGCATGGTCTAAAACTCTTTATATCCGAATTTTTCCAGAAGTCAATGGGAGAAATGAATGAGAATTTTACTTCCGGACTAGCACCTCTCTCGGAGGAGGGGCGGGACTGGGGAGCTCTATTAGGTAGATACCTGAGCAATAAATCTACCGAGGACAGCCATACCTGAGCAATCGGGACTGCACAAATGGCACCTGCCACACTCAGAGAAATCCAGTTTTTCTTCAAAGATGATGAGAGCTTTGCCAGTCTTTCCCGGGCCAGGGAAGCTGTCACCAGGCCACGACCATAGGTGGATGCAAATCTATACACGGAGAACACGTTTAAGAATACATTAACAGCCAGTAGATTAGACGTCTCAAAGCTAGGTGCCAGAACGTCACGTCACGACTGATAGCAACCAGGAAGGACAAAGAGAAGTAGACAGAATGTAAGTAAAGTATAGTAAAACGTCAGTCTAGATTCATATTAACATGGCCTCGTCTATTAATCATTCCACTTATGTAAAATCTAGCCTTGATAGTGTTTTATCCAGACATATTTTACCGTAAGCTTGCAGTAAACAATTTCCTGTAATACGCCATGTTGGTTGTTTTGATTTCTTCTGTTGAGACGCATCAGCAATGCATACACACTATCGCCTCCTTCTGGACTGGAGTGTAATTCTTCTTCTTCTTCTTTAGTTTTTATTGGCGGTTGGCATCCAACTTGGTGCATTACCGCCACCAACTGTTGATTAGGTGTGGAGCTTCAATGTAGCTTTAGACGTTTATGTTGTGTATTAAAAGGAAAGGAGAGAAAGGGGAGAGCAAAAACAAAAACAAAAACAAAAACAAAACAAAACAAAAAAGAAAAGTGAAATGAAAACTGTCTGCTAAATCCTCTCATACACTTTGGTTGACTTTAAAAATGTTATGAGTAAATTCCAGGCTGATGGTTTAACAGTTGAGAATGAAAGTAAATTTACCAGTGTAAGATTTGCATATCCAAGTGGTTTGATATTTTCTAACATGATGTTTCTTTCAGTGTGATATGATGGACATTCTAACAAAACATGCTCTACAGTTTCTCTTTGATTTTGATTGCATGATGTGCATTGACCAGTGTTATGTTTTCCTATTATGTTAAGATTATGGTTAAGACTTGTGTGACCAAGTCTCAATCTAGTCACTACTGACTCTCCTTTCCTATTCAAACACCCCTGCCTTTTAGAGGGGACCTGCCTCTGAATGTTATGTAGAAACCTCCCCTTTGTGTTTGTGTTCCAATGTTCTTGCCACATTATATTAACTTTGGTTTTAATTATGGCTTTGATTTCACCTCGACTTAGAGGAACACTCAGGTTGTCTATATTTAGTTTGAGGGCTTTTTTGGCCAGACAGTCCACAACCTCATTACCACCTATTTCTGAATGTGAGGGAACCCACATAAAACATACAGATATATCCCTCTGATGAAGCCTGTATAAACTTTGAAATATATCATACAATATATCAGGTCTACAGGTAGATTTTAGATTTGAAATGCTAACTAATACTGCCATGGAGTCTGAACATATTACAAATTGTCTAGATCTAGCATCTTCAATCCACATAAGAGCTAACAACTGGAGTGTAATATAGTGGCTTGAGTGAATTAATACGTATGTCTCTGTTTTTCTGTGGCACACTTACTTAACACCAATGGGAACTTCTAAAACAAATGCCATATGGCTCATTCATTGTTTTCATCATGTAAAAACATTTCTGAAAAAGGACGTTTTGGAAAATGTAAATGAAAATGGTATGATCTACAATTCAAAGTTCAAGTTCAAGTTCAAAGTGTTGTCATACAGCAAGGAAAACAAGTTTCTGTGCGCGCTGTCCACACTGATGCCAAGTTATATATAAAAGAGACACAATACAATACAATACAATACAAGCAGTGGCAAGTGTAGGCAATCAAGTGTCAGGTATCTAGTAGGCTACACAAAGTGTCAGATGTGTATGTGCAATGAATGTAATGGACCCTATATTTATTTGGGAATAGCCTAGTTCAAAGGCAACATGTCCAACTGTTAACATGTCCAATACGTCTCAAAAAAGTTGGGGCAGGGGCATTCACACATTCATTCTGTAAATGTTTAGGAACTGGCGAGTTGCTAGTTTTGACAATGAAATGAAATGAATGACACACACAAGCAAAGTAGGACAGTCAAGGTGTATGTTTGTGCTGGGTTTACATCATGGCATCGAAAGCAATTCAGCCAATCATAATCAACGACCAGAACTATCCGTTTTAGAAAGGCCATAGCACCTGACTCTTCCTCTGGAAAGCTATATATTCTATAGTATATATTCTATTCTTCTATTCTATGGAAAGATACTGATTAAATATGTGGCATTTTGCTTTTGTGTTCTTGAAATATTCAAGGTTTTCCCTAGGCTGGGTGAACCCTGCCTGAACTTCCGGGGGATTTGAATTTTGCCCGGCGCAAAGTGCAGTAGAAACAAAGCGCAGCCTCAGACTAATGTTCAATCTTAAAAGATTGAGAGTTTAGCATGGTGAAATCCAGACTAGGTTTTCCCTGTCCCTTTTAAAGATTTTTCTGGATTCTCAGAATACTTAAAGAGATTATTTGCTGTACATGATGATATCCCCAAATCATTCATAATTTCACGTTAAAAAACATTTTTCTTATATAGTTTCAGAATTTGCCCACCAGGTTTACATAGTGATGAATACCTCCACATCCTTACTTCTGAGAGAGTCTCTCTGGGATACTCTTTTTTTTAAATACCCAATTGTGGCTCCAGTGCTATTTACTACTGTAAATAGTAGTGAAATGTTCCTCCTTTTATTGTCTTTATCGTTATACAACTTTTCCAGCCTTTTGTTGAAATGTTGTGTATGCATGTACGTATATGTCCTTCAGATAAATATGGGTTTACGAGATTTGCCAACGATCACATTCTGATTTACATTAAATGACAACATATTCAACAGAACAATTCACGTGAGTGATATACTGTTGCCCATCTGTCCATCACTGTATAAAGCCCGCCCGCATGCCGTCCACACAACTGGACGGGTCAGCACAATTCTCAAGTTTTCATTTATGTCTCTTTTCCACTGGCAAACCAGTCCGACTCTACACGGTACGGTACAGCGCTGCTCTACACGGCACGGCACGGTACCAGAACTATTTGCTTTTCCACCTAAACCGTGACCTGGAAGTGGGTGGAGTCGGCGGGGTTCCCACTGACGTGACGTCGGTTTCAGGCCACTAGAAGTTGTCACGCCGCGGTCAGTAAAAAGTGAACACAACGGTGGACACAACGCTGTTGTTGACTGCTGTACCACTGAGGACTATTATGAGTTATGTCCGTCATTGGTGGTAAACAATTACTGCAATTAAATGATGGCTATTAAATGCTGTTCCCTATTCATTTTTGACATTTTTTTCTCCAACAGTAATATCGGTTATTGTATCGGTATCGGCCACAACAAACCGATAAATATCGGTTATCGTTATCGGCCCAAAAATTTCATACCGGTGCATCTTTAACTGTTGCCCATCTGTCCATCATTGTATAAAGCCCGCCCGCATGCCGTCTAGACAATTGGATTGGTCAGCACAATTCTCAAGTTCATTCATTTAGAGGCTTGTCAAAGGAGCAAGTCCAAACTGAATTCCCCAACCTCAAATTTTATGCATGGGGTCAAATTTGGGCTGGCTTCCAGGCTAGCAGGCCTGTACCTGACAACTAATTGACATGAACACAAAGAAACACACTGCAAATCTCTATGATGCAATATCAGGATCTTATTACACATATGATGCAATATCAGCATGCAATACACAGATGGTGATCTAAAGTCATCAGGTCCCCCAGATATAAACAGGATAAGCTAGTGACAACACCACACGACCATCTCAGACACAGAGGAGAGATCCATATTGGCCACTGCTTTGCAATGTGATGTTTTTGGATGTTTTTGTCTGTTAACAACACATTATCCAAATACAAACGGAATGATTCATATATGATGAATGATACATGATACATCCGGAATTTGTTTTGCCAAACATACAGGGGAAAATCTGTTGCATTGTCAACTTTTGTATCTGTGTGCCTGTACTTTTGAAATCTTTGAACAAGTGAATTTTTATGGACATGTTTACTGTTTACATTTGTTTTAAGCATCAGTGATTCAATCATTTGTGAAGACAGTTTGTTTTTGGTTAGAAATTGCTTACAATTTTGAAGACTATGCAGAATACAACAGATCCAGATTCTGCTAACTTTTCCTCTCCCCTCAATAACGGACTTGGTGTGAAAGCCTTTCTCTCTATGACCCCCTGTTTCCTCTTTCTCTATCTCAATGTGATCATGATGTTCACTCTGAGGTCTAAAGAGTTATTCTGTGAAACCCCTCGGTACATACTGTTTGGTCAGTTGCTTTTGTCAGAGTCTCTACAGCTGTCCTCGAGCATTTTGTCCTACCTGCTCGCCTTGGCACGGCTCTACCTGGTCAGTTATGGCTGTGCTCTCTACTACCTCATGCTGAAGATCATTAACGCCATCTCCCCTCTCTTCCTGGCTCTTATGTCCCTGGAGCGGTACATAGCCATCTGTTTCCCCCTTCGCCACGCAGCCATCGCTAACAGAAGGCGGACCACTGTGGCAGTCATTGTTGTATGGCTACTGGGCATGTTCATTTGGATTGTTGAGCTGACTGCCAGGATGATGTTTGAGATTCTTTCTCCAAACAAGCATGTGCTCTGTTTAAACTATGGACATGTCCAAATGGAGATCTCTTTCAGCATCAGCCAGACTTTTACTGGCATTATATTTGTATCTGTGAGTCTTGTAACAGTCTACACATACATTGCCATTTTAGTGACGGCCAAGTCAGCAACCTCTAACAAGACATCAGTGAGTAAAGCCCACAGAACGATCCTCCTGCACATGGTGCAGCTGGCCTTGTGTCTGGTGTCCACACTGTTCAGCTTGCTGCGCAGGTCCCTGGCGGTGAGCAAGCTGAGGCCGGTGGTCATATATCAGGTGCAGTACGTGCTGTTTGTCAGCGTCATCATCTTCCCTCGCTGCCTCAGTCCTCTGATCTACGGCCTGCGAGATAAAACCTTCTGCGCTGCTTTTAAGTACAACTTCCTGTTCTGCATGAACAGAAAAGTCGAGTCTGCAGCGTGTGTTGTTTAGGTTGGAGCATTTCCACATGAGCCCCATCCTTGCAGGGCTGCTTGCTTTATTAACCGTCAGCTAAAGTCTCTGGCTTCCCCGTGCATTAGCTTTCAGAAGTGTAAACCCATGTTATACTTCATTCCATTTTTTCTGAAAACCTGTGGCCCTATTCTGAAGACCAATAAAGACCCGAGAAATGCACAATTTGTCTCAATTTGTCACTGTTATTTATGTTACCTTTATCTGAATTTTCTGTAAAAATATTAGACTGATTATAGTTTGATTTCTTTTAAGACGTCTCACCCTGAAAACAAGCAAATTTGTTTGCCATTGCATTAAACTCATTTGTCCTAAAAGCAACCAAAATTGTCTTGATAAGACTCCTTAAAATGAATCAAAATGTTCTTCAGTTGAGTCAAAATTATCTTTTGAGAGTCTTTTCATGCTAAAAACAACACCAAATAGATTTTTTGATCTTGATCTAAGATTAATAACAGATTTGATTTGTTGTGGTGTATGCCTTCCTATATGTTATTGGAGTATCAGCATTCACTGGAGATTTTGAGGTGCTGCAATGATTTGCATTCAAATGTATCTCTGTCACGCTTATCATTTCTCTCACCTGAATAGTGCATGTAATGACAAATGGTCTGTGATTGTAAATGGAAACACAAACTCCTTCAGGATAATACCTCCAGCACTAGACACAATGTCAGCTGGACAAACATAATGCAGGGGCCAGTAATGTTGGTGGAGGAGTCATGTCTATCATGTCTGCTATTTCAGAAGGTAGGGATGTGCTGTTGTGCTCTAGATGATAGTCTTTTATTAGACAGGTACGTCAAAACAAAAAAGATCTCAGAAAAGCAGGAAAAGTTCACACTCTGAAAATTTTTTAGACTTAAGTCTTTGCTGAAAAAGATGCCATTTCACCCACATAAGAGTGCCCAGCTACCTCAGAGTGGAGTAGGCCACAGCTACCTAGACATGATGTGTTCACCCGTATCAGAGCTTCCAGCTACCTCAGAGTGGAGTAGGCCACAGCTACCTAAACATGATGTGTTCACCCGTATCAGAGCTTCCAGCTACCTCAGGCTGGAGTAGGCCACAGCTACCTAAACAAGATGATGTCACCTGTTGCCATTCAGACAGCAGTACACACAGAAGTGACTGGCAGTCAGCTGTGAGATGAATAATTGATGAGCTTGTTAATGAGGTGACAGGGGACAGATTTCAGTTGGATGTTTGTGAGATGTCCCTTAAGCTCTTATCCTCTAAATAATATCCTGAGATTAAAGTTGAGGCTCTTCCCAAATAGGCTGTTTTCATGTTTGTTTCCACTGTGAACCTTTTGTGGATGAGATCATGGAAACAAATGAAGATGATCAGTGGTCAGACTGTAAAAAATAAACTCTATCCAAATGTTGATTGTGTCTAACCAATCTCAGGGTAAGGCCAATAAGGTCCTATTTGGAGTTGTGTTTAGCATGACGAGTGTTACCTAGCACTCTCTCGAAAGATCATTTTGACTTAATTTCAGAAGACTTTGACTTATTTTAAAGTCTTAAAAATATTAAGACAAATTTACTCAACACACAGGCAGACACTTTGCTTGTTTTCAGGACAAATTTACTCAACACACAGGCAGACACTTTGCTTGTTTTCAGGACAAATTGGCTAAACACACAGGCAGACACTTTGCTTGTTTTCAGGACGAGAGTCTTAAAATAAGTCAAATTGTGTTTCCTTTAACGACAGACGATGCAACTTTTTTGTCTTTCACGATTATTTTTTACGATTGACCATGTCAGACTAGTCGATCAGAGAACCCCACAATCTTGCAGCGTCGTGGCCGCAAGAGTGGCCACATTACAAGATCACCTGTCGTAGCCTTCTCGTCGAGTGTCGTCACAGTCAGTGTCAACACGGGAGTCGTAGGAGATTCCCCAAAAAATCTGACATGCTAGACTTTTCTGAAGGACACATAAATCACTCAACAACATAAAATGACGAAATGCCACCCCAACTTGTCAGATGACACAGTTCATGTCGTAAGTTCATGTTATGTTTTTTATTTTACCTTTTTTATGCATAATGTAACCCTTAGCTAGTCTGGCTGTCACCATACTAAGCCCAATCTTTTATGATTAAACATCAGTATGGAAAGTCTGCACTTTTACATTTCCACTGCACGAGAGGCGTGCTCTTTTGGAGGAGGGGCGGGACTGTCGAGCTCTATTGGCATCATTCAAACCATGGAGGTATTATAAGAACTGGAGAAAGTGAACAAGTCCCGCCCCCATTCATTTCAATGGGAATGCTAGGCTAGTGAAAAGTGCCAAAATTGAACGATTTTTTCAGGCTTCAACATGGCGTTTCAAGAGGCTTGTTTCCGGTGCCGTTTTACTTAGCCAATTAAGTGCCAGGTTACTGACTGACGTAAGGTACAGAACGAGAGCTCGTGCCCACACTAAGCTCGTGCATGAGCTGAGAGTGGAACAGCCACCAATCAGCATGAGGAAAACGCAGGGAAAACGGCACCGGACATGATGTATTTCTGGGAAATGGCGACGAGGAAGTGCCCTGCTAATCGGCGAAGCTAATCAGTCAAATCCTGACCCCCTGATTCAAACCATGACTCCATAGACCTCTGAAGTTCGCCTACAAAAAGGATCCAAAGCTGCCATCTTTGCCCATATAAGGAGATCCGGGAGTTAATTGAAGCTAACTGCCTATGGCAAGTTGCATGGTAAGTTAGCTCTGGGGTAGCAAATATCAAAGTGTCCCGTCTTCACCTACCGAAGATCACAGTATCCACTAGACGGCAGAGGACAAAACTGTGTAGTGAAAAACGTCTGCATTTCCATTGTCATCATCCCCGCGAGAGTTTAACAGGTGCGATAATTGAAAATCCCCATGTTATTTTCCCATAGAAAAAATCTCAAGATACCGGATCTCCTTATTTGGGCAAAGATGGTGCCTTTTTTGTAGGCGAACTTCAGAGGTCTATACTCTTGGATAATCCTTCAACCAATCAGACCAATGATCCGGCGCATCTTTTGGATAAGCTAGTTTGTGATTGGAGCCAAAGGTTCTGGCAAGGAACAGAGGAGTCAGCTTTCCTGGCCCATCTCAGGACTTTCTCTTTTTCTTGATAACGGAGAAATTTCACGATGAAGGCTATCGGCTCTCTGTTCTCAGCTCTCTCTATTGGTGCCTTCATGTGCTATGGTAATTATGAATACCAAAAGCTGAGGTCAAAAATGCACATGAACACATCTCATGTGGTATTTTCCACGGGGCAACTCGTAGAATATTTTGATGGACGAGTTGCCGAGATGAGATAACCTTTGACATTTTCAACATGGCGGAGAGCAACGGAAGAGTTGTGCACTACCAGAGAATGTGGCCCTTTCCCAAACGGAGTCCCTACTCACTTCGACTCGGTTAGCAAGTGAACTTCCTTTTCAAGTCCACTCGTGTGTGCGGAGAACACTCGCATTGAAGGGGTATGGTTAAAACAGCGCTACATTTCGGATGCGCTTGAAGGGAGAAGGAAATTGACGTCATATTAGTTTTCATAGAAATTATGAAGGCAATATATATTAAATCGCCAATTAAGATGTTCTGACACCCCTGTGTATTAGGATATACATCCCTCTTCTCTCCTTTCATTACTATGAGTGAGGAGTTGCATTTTATGCTTTATTTAACATCAACTTATAAAAGTGCTGTAAATGCGACCTGCACATGTGTTCAAATATTACAGCCTACTTCTGTACGATCTTGCACATTTTACTGAGTATCATGAGTTGTTACAATGTAGCTTAAATCACGCTTTTGTCTGTAAATGCTGTCATATAGACCAAAAAAGAACTGGCAGGGAGATTACACGAGCTGCACGAACACTTGAAAACGGTTGCACCTGCGTTTCAAGACAGCATCCATGCTGACTTGCTCCTGGAGGCGTGGGAGCCCCTCTCCCTAGGCACTTCACTCGACTCAAATTTTGTTTCGGATGATACTCTGTGGCCCAATCCCAATGTCAGCCCTAAAGACTAGGACTAAGGACTCACAGGCTTGATTGATTTCAGGTGCTAAGTGAGTGAGTGTGTGAGGCCACATGTTTACTGACAAAGACGTTGCTAACATTTGCACCATGCACGTGTGTGTCGTGCGTGGTGTTGTTTACCTTCATTTCCGGATTTTCTATGATCTCCGCGGTTAACGTCACAACACTTTGAACTGTGGGTAATTCCCTTAGGTTAAGTCTGCACCGATGCAGACTCACGGAAAGGGCTCGGTAAGTGTATACTCAAACCCTTACGCCCGTTGTAATTCGACATTGGGACAGCCCTAAGCCCTTATGAATTTCGCGAGTCCTGACATTGGAATTGGGCCAATGTGGCGGACCCTCGTGTGAACGCGCAAACAAAGTGGAAGTGTGTAGGGCTAGGGTTTAGGGGCACGTTTCGGAAAGGGCCTGTCTAATGGGGGAGAATGACCACTTGCTAAATACTGCAACTAGAGGGCGATCGCGAGCAAGTGGAGAATGAATGGAGGTGAATGGAGTTTCTCTTAAAATCCACTTTTCTCTGGATATCATTTTTTGTGTAGAAATCAGAATATTGTATGCGAAAGGGGGGTCAAAGAAAATACACACGGCTGAGTATTAGATTTTTTAAGTCCCTTAATTGTCCAATAAAGCCTTTCAAAGGTGTCAATGACGTCATTCATTAGCAGGATGCTAGTGTGTTATGGGCAACAACGACTAAGGCTGTGAGAAACCAAAGGGCCATAAGTAATTGTTCATTCAACTTTCGACCTATAACCCATATTGAGCTTGCAGAAACTAAAATCCAATCTTCCATTTTTTAATGACTATCAGGTGAAACAGACCAATTTAGACCTCTAGCCCCATAGACCCCCATTATTTGATCACTTGCTCGTGATCGCCCCTAGTGGAACTGCAACAAGAACTGCAGGTACAATGGAGTTAATAGCGAGTGGACCGGCTCTCAATAAATGGGCTCTGCCACTACTGATCATGTTTTGCTACTGTTAGCAGATCGTTTTTGTAGCCTATACAATGTTGTGTCATTGACAATTGTAATATAATGCTTTAACAGTGTCAATTTTTAAAAAGCTGTTATGGTTTGATGTTACCTACCCAGAGCGATATGCTAGCTAGCAGTATAAAGGAGTCTCTAGCGATGACGAGTGACGGGCAATTTACTCATTTCCTAACAGTACGACAACAAAAGCACTTGAACACAACACACTGGTAACTACCAGTTCACAAATGGAAAATATAATCTTTTCCATAGCACGTGAATGCAGCATTTCTCAGGTCGGTCACCGTCATCAGCAAGTCCGACACACAAACGTAGTCGGGTCTTGGCCCTTCTCACTCTCCTCGGGTACCTTGATAATTCTCAGATTCGACCGTCTGGATCTATTTTCGAGATCGTCAACTTTGTCCGGAAGTTTTCCGCATTGGGATTGAAGCGTTTTAACGGTAGTCTCCATCTCGTTGATTTTTCCAAAGTTTTCCCCAGCCAAAACTTCTGTTTGGGTGAGACGGCTAAACGATGACACCTGTTGTCCCAGAGAATCTACCGATGATTTAAGGGATTCTGTTGACTCGCGAATCAGATCACATCAGTCTTGAAGCTTTCACGCTGATCATTAAGTAGAGCTTCTAGTGGTGCCTCTCATGTAAAGTATTGTAGCGCGGCTCGGATGTGCTGATGCCTGTGTAACGTTCATGCAGGGGGTTATGGGGGAAATGTAGCCTACGGCTAAGATTCTAGTTAATTGCCTGTAGTTATAGGATAGTTGACGGTTATGCATTGTGTAGGTATACTGGACTGGTTATCTGATGTGTTGTGGGATAGGGGGTTTATGTTGCGGAATGCCACCCATGTTGTGAGATATAGCCACTGTGATCTTAGACGGGCCAATTCTATGCAATGTCATTCTTCATGTATATCTGTTAACAAACATCTCAGAGCAAAGTTATTCTTGTCTTCGTCACAGTATATACGTCCTCCCTCGCTCCTCGATCCTCACTGATCTACATAAAGAATGATGGGGTGGCAACAACGAGTCTATCCCTTCGTCTCTCTTTCTTTATGTAGATTAGTGAGGATCGAGGCCCGAGGAGCGAGGGAGGACGTATAAACTTTACATGAGAGGCACCCTAGGTCGCTTTTGGTAACCGGGCTGTCTTCATTTTTGCTAGCCCAGTCAGCGTCCTTGGCCATGTTAGCTAGCTAAGCCGAAACGCTAGCTCGAGCTCCTTGTTGTTTCTGTTTGCTCATTAGGGCTATTTCTTAACACTTTCGTGTAAAGTATGTGTGAATTGCCAGTCAACAAATAGAGAAGAAATTAGATATTATTAAGATCGTTCACCTTAATAATATGAAAAGTTTAGCCGGAGCCCCCTTTCGCACGTCTGCTCACTATCGTCATGCCGGAAGTCCCAATTACTGTTTTCATTAATAAAAAATGCACAATGCACACTGGATAGACTGTTGCCTTAAAATGAAAATCAGCTTACTGCTGTTTCTGCTAGCGTTTTTGATACCCGTACTTCATAATTTACCGGACGCCTGCTTGGCAACTTCTAAAATACACGCACCTAAGTTTGCTTTGAAGTTGGACACTTTCTACTTCCCGTAGTCTAGACGTGACCACGTGACGAAACAGGCCCTTGTGGATGTGAAGAGGCATCTAAACGCCAGCACATACGTCAGGGATGTAAAAGCCAATTAGGGCAAAGTCCCGGAGTCATGAAGGAGAGGAACTGCGCTGCTGCGCAACAGAAGCCTTGCTCCCGCGATAAGTTAAGGCCATGTGATATCGACTGCAGCTCAAGGGCCACATTGGGTCTTGAAAATTGGCCGGTGGGCCAATAAATGTATATAAAATATATATATATATATATAACGCTGTCTTTATATATATATATATATATATATATATATATATACATAAAGACAACGTTACAGAAATATGCGGGGTTTTTTGTGTGATCAACAACTCACATGTGTGGTCTCTTAAAATCTTGTGATATGTGGTAGGATATGTAAGACGATTGTGGTGTAATTTAAGTTTGAACGGAAGTGGTAATTTGTTTCAAGTGTCCCAAGTGGCAGGGGTAGGACAAATGAAACATTATAAAATATAAAGAAACTGTAAACATTATTACATTATTTATGTTTTCGTGTCAAAGGACATTTTTCGTAAGTGCTATTCAATTTTTAGGAGAATTCTCACAATATTTAAGTAATTATCAATTAATATTTGCTACGTTCAAATGCACATTGGGATGAACTTTTCAATGAGGTTGGTGGGAATCATAGCTATAGCTATATACGTTCTATTAGTTTTTTTTATTTAAAGTTATTACTTTGTTACTTACTTGTATAAAAGCCACGGTAAATAAATAAATGCTTTTGCTTTAAAGAGACCCTATGCAACATTTTCATTATTTTATTATTATCGGTCCAATAACAGAATTTCGGCCTAAAATTTGTGCCGATATTTTTATATGTAATTTCCCAACTACATAAGGCCCGTCTGGCTGCGTGCTACTTGAGCTTGGTTGGCTTCTTCTTCCTCAAAATAATGTCAGCTGTGTGGATGTATTTCACCATTCTAACAAGATCTGCGTTGAATATATGCAGCCCAAAATCCTCACCTGAACGATCTTCATTTTAACCTATGCAGAGAGCAAAGCTCAGCCTACTCAGAAGAATTGTTCGGCTTTCAAAACTTCTAGCCATTTATCTGCGTTGAGTGTTTAATAGGGGTGTAAATCGGAGCCTTCATGACGATTCGAAATGATATCGATTTCTGAAGTCAAGTCAAGTCATTTTATTTATATAGCGCATTTAACGTGCACAGAGTACAACCCAAAGCGCTTCACAAAGACATAGACAGTGCCGAGCAGAGTGGCGTAGTCGCCAGCGTACCCATGGCAACAATGAACAACCAAATTTACAAAATAACAAGACACAAGATGGTGGATGGAGCGGCGTAATCGTCTGCGTACCCGTGACAACAAGACATACAAAGACAGACACCAAACAAAATGAACAAATAATAAAATAATATAGATTAACAAAAAAACACTTGTCCCAAAAGGCAAGTTGGCATGTCGAACGGAGCGGCATAATAGGCGTGACACCACAGACATACAAGACAGACAGATAAACAAAAGTCAAATAAAGAATAAAACAGACAAAAACAGAAAAGTTCACGTTAATGTAGTCCAATTGACTGCATCCAAAGTCCCACGGCATTGATGGCGCATAGCTTAATCCGGAGGGTTCAACGGCACTAGGCAGGCCGGCTGGAGAGCAGCATAAGCACAGAACAGTCAGTCGAACAGTCGTGGGTGATCCTGCAGATCAGACTAGACAAATGACTACAAAAAATGAACAGAATAAAACATAAAATTCTGAAAATGACATAAAAACAAACAAAAACATGATGCTAGACGGAGCGGCGTGTCTCGCTAGCATCCCCGTAACCTAGCAACTTAAGCCAACGATTCCATTATTTTCGATTATTCAGAATTCCCCACGATACTATTCAATTCGATATTTTTACATTAAAGCTATTAAGTTTCAAATAAATCAACAAAAATAAAAATGATTGACCTTTTATTGAAAATATAGAACAGTTACTGTATCTAGGAGTACAGTCAGTAACGTAAAGTGCAATCTGTGCATACTAGCAGGTCTAGTATGGACAAAAAAAGACAAAACAAAGACTAACCTCTACTGTCTAGTCTACAGTTCAAGTACATCAACATCAATTAGTTACATTTAGAAAATGTAATTTTAATTTTATTAAGAGGTAATATCACACATCCTCTGAAGTAGATGAACTGCAAATTGAACAAATAAAACCACAAAAACAAGGAGGTTAACCTCTACAGCTCAATATTCTCAGTTGTACTCCTTGACAGATTTATCTTCAAGAAAATCAACTGGTCCACATGCTCCGAAGACAATACACTACTCTCTGAACGCACAATGTCCCCGGCGGTACAAAATACACGTTCTGATGGTACTCTTGTACCAGGAATGCATAAGTAAGTCTTGGCCAGGTCTGCCAGGAGAGGAAACTCAGTATGGTGAGCTCTCCACCAGTCTAACACCTTCCCATCTAGGCTCAAAGATGCAACATCTCTGTATCCTCTGTGTTCTTTCCTCCCCATCTATTCCATGGCGCCTTTTCAAGTGTGCAGATAAATTTGAAGTATTGCCGCAATATTTTATCTCACTCACACCCCTCCTCTAAACAAACGGCAACATCTCTCACCACTGTTCCTTGACTTTCTCTAAAGCCGAAATGCTTCCACACCCATGACCTTGCTCCGACTGGACAATGTATTGCTTCACTAGCTACTGCTTACATGTTTTGCTTTCCTCATTTCTGTGGGAGAGTGCAATCGTCAATGCTTGAAGTAACAAAGGTGAATTCCAACAGCATAACAGGCCATTTTGGCAATTTTTTTGTTGGCACTATACATACACGTTTGCTTGTGTTGCTCATTCCATGGGAGCCCAATGCTTACAAGCTGTACCTCATTGTAAAGGTGACTAATAAACGATGAAAATGATCTAAAACACTTTACTGGTTGGTATTATTAAAGTGGAGATATGATGGGCCAAAGTCAAGTCTCCTTACTTTTTATGAGCCGTTTATTTGTAGTATGATGCATTCTCTCTGCGAAAATAAAGTCTGTTGCGCTTAAATCGCTCTAGTTTCCCGCCTTCCTTGATGACAGCTTCTAGCTGTCAAATGATATGATGATATTTAAATCACGCTTGTTTCCAGCCGCCACATTTATCAACACACGTTTATTCTTACGCTGGAATTGGAGTGATACAAAAGTTTGATGAATCACACGTGAGCCCTGTCGTAAAATGATTTCTGCGCTCAGATATACGCTGGTTTCTACGCTCTGTTGATAAATGAGGGCCCTAGTGTTAAAGGTTGGGTACGGAATTAGCAAAACGGACGGCAGAGTTTGAACATATACAACCTCAAGTCCCGCCCTCCATGCACGAGCGACAATTCAAATGCGCAGCGCGAGAGCGAGCCAGGCTAAATGAAATGCCATCCTGGCGTCTACAGCACTATGAGCTCTAGTCTCCATACAATCACTCACATCAACTTCCCCAATTACGTTCTTTAGGCTATTCACCTCCAAAGGGTTGTAGTACATATGGTTCAGTAGCCATAGGTGTGTATATTTGAACAGAATCTGGTTTGTTCTTACCAGGGCGATTATCTCCTGAAATATCCGAGTTTAGTGCTGCCCCGTTGGTTCGCCTATTCCACCGTAGCTCCAAGCTGTTAAGTTTCGATTTCATGTTTACAGCACTCTTCGTGTCATGGTAAAATGTAATTTTTGCTACATAGTTTATTTATTGCGTGGGTGATTGAGTTTCCGTAGGTATCCGCTGCCTTAGTTAGTTTGTATAGAAATGAAGTGACACAACAAGAGGGGGACATGGACGTGCAGCAGCAGGCAGTTGGTTTCGTTTCAGCACTGACTCGCGGTCACCAGCTTTCGAAAGGGTCACGCGCGGTGGGGAGGGGGAGTAGGAAGAGGAGTAAGACGTTAGATTGACGATCGAGCTGTGAAATGATGGTATGGGGTGAGGAATTCTATTGGCTGGAGTTTTTCGAGCCCTGCCCGTTCCGCAGATGATTGACGTGTTTAATTTCCATTTCAGTGCTTCTAACTTAGTGGCTATAAGTGGGTTAGGAATAGGATTTCAAGTGATTTTGCAAAAATGGCCAAAAAAGCTCATTCCATACCCTACCTTTAAGGCTACTCCATATGAGAACATTCATGCAGTGTCCCTTTACTCGCACCTCAATGACGTCACGTTCACTTAAAGGAGCCACACATAGGCCCAGGCTGTTGCTGTTGTTGACTGCTGTACCACTGAGGACTATTATGAGTTATGTCCGTCATTGGTGGTAAACAATTACTGCAATTAAATGATGGCTATTAAATGCTGTTCCCTATTAATTTTTGAAATTTTTTTCTCCAACAGTAATATCGGTTATTGTATCGGTATCGGCCACAACAAACCGATGAATAACGGTTATCGTTATCGGCCCAAAAATTTCATACCGGTGCATCTCTAACTGTTGCCCATCTGTCCATCATTGTATAAAGCCCGCCCGCATGCCGTCTAGACAATTGGATTGGTCAGCACAATTTTCAAGTTTTAATTTAGAGGCTTGTCAAACGAGCAAGTCCAAACTGAATTCCCCAACCTCAAATTTTATGCACGGGGTCAAATTTGGGCTGGCTTCCAGGCTAGCAGGCCTGTACCTGACAACTAATTGACATGAACACAAAGAAACACACTGCAAATCTCTATGATGCAATATCAGGATCTTATTACACATATGATGCAATATGGTAATCTAAAGTCATCAGGTCCCCCAGATATAAACAGGATAAGCTAGTGACAACACCACACGACCATCTCAGACACAGAGGAGAGATCAATATTGGCCACTGCTTTGCAATGTGATGTTTTTGGATGTTTTTGTCTGTTAACAATACATTATCCAAATACAAACGGAATGATTTATATATGATGAATGATACATGATACATCCGGTATTTGTTTTGCCAAACATACAGGGGAAAATCTGTTACATTGTCAACTTTTGTATCTGTGTGCCTGTACTTTTAAAATCTTTCAATTGATCAAATGTTATGCTATATTATCAACATATTATCTTGTACATTTCAGTTTACTGTTTAAATTTGTTTTGAGCATCAGTGATTCAATAATTTGTGACAGTTTGTTCTTGGTTAGAAATCGGTTGCAATTTTGAAGACTATGCAGAATACAACAGATCCAGATTCTGCTAACTTTTCCTCTCCCCTCAATAACGGACTTGCTGTGAAAGCCTTTCTCTCTATGACCCCCTGTTTCTCCTTCCTGTATGTCAATGTGATCATGATGTTCACTCTGAGGTCTAAAGAGATATTCTGTGAAACCCCTCGGTACATACTGTTTGGTCAGTTACTTTTGTCGGAGTCTCTACAGCTGTCCTCGAGCATTTTGTCCTACCTGCTTGCCTTAGCACGGCTATACCTGGTCAGTTATGGCTGTGCTCTCTACTACCTCATTCAGAGAATCATTAACGCCATCTCCCCTCTCTTCCTGGCTCTCATGTCCCTGGAGCGGTACATAGCCATCTGTTTCCCCCTTCGCCACGCAGCCATCGCTAACAGAAGGCGGACCACTGTGGCAGTCATTGTTGTATGGCTACTGGGCATGTTCATTTGGATTGTTGAGCTGACTGCCAGGATGATGTTGGAGATTCTCTCTCCAAACAAGCAGGTTTTCTGTTTAGACTATGGACATGTCCAAATAGAGATCTCTTTCAGCATCAGCCAGACTTTTACTGGCATTATATTTGTATCTGTGAGTCTTGTAACAGTCTACACATACATTGCCATTTTAGTGACGGCCAAGTCAGCAACCTCTAACAAGACATCAGCGAGTAAGGCCCACAGAACGATCCTCCTGCACATGGTGCAGCTGGCCTTGTGTCTGGTGTCCACACTGTTCAGCTTGCTGCGCAGGTCCCTGGCGGTGAGCAAGCTGAGGCCGGTGGTCATATATCAGGTGCAGTACGTGCTGTTTGTCAGCGTCATCATCTTCCCTCGCTGCCTCAGTCCTCTGATCTACGGCCTGCGAGATAAAACCTTCTGCGCTGCTTTTAAGTACAACTTCCTGTTCTGCATGAACAGAAAAGTAGAGCCTGCAGCGTGTGTTGTTTAGGTTGGAGCATTTCCACATGAGCCCCATCATCGCAGGGCTGCTTGCTTTATTAACCGTCAGCTAAAGTCTCTGGCTTCCCCGTGCATTAGCTTTCAGAAGTGTAAACCCATCTTATGCTTCATTCTTTTTATTCTGAAAAACACACAAGACAGTGTGTCAATGGCACTAAAAACAGTAAAAGGAAATCCTAGGATTTCAGTCTTCTCACCTGCAGCAGGCCCATTCAAAAAGCCCATTCGACTTAATTTGCATTTGAAAGAGACACTCACTAAGTGACGCATTAGTCTGACTGAAACTACAAAACATTTTTTTTATGTTCTTCTTACTTTTATGTAGCCAACACCTTTTTTTATCAAGGTTCCAATTGCAAAAGTCTTAGCTAGATATATTTAAAGTGTGTATTTTTACAAGGCTTGAAGACCTTTGAAAATATTTTTTAAAAGGTTGTGTTTACACTGAATTATAATAAAAACTCATTTCATTACATCCACTTTACTCTCATATAATTATTGTGGAGGACCTCTAGAATATAACCATATGTACCACTTTTGCATAGGTGTTTTAGTTAGATTAAAAACTTAAAAATCTCATTTTATATATGTTTGATATTATATTAATACTGAGTTGGTATTGTTTTCAGTATGATGAGACTTACACAGCAGTTCATGAAATCATTGGACTTGATTTAAGAAGAGTTTGATTTCTTTTAAGATGTCTCATCCTGAAAACAACCAAATTTGTCTGCCATTGCATTAAACTAGAAAACAACCAAATTTGTCTTGATAATACTCATTAAGATAAATCAAAGTGTTCTTCAGTTGAGTCAAAATTATCTTTTCATACTAAAAACAACACCACTTAATCTAAGATTAATAACAGATGTTGATTGTTGTGGTGTATGCCTGTCTATGTTATTGGAGAGAGTATTAGCATTCACTGGAGATTTTGAGGTGCTGCAATGATTTGCATTTAAGTCAAGTCAAGTTAGCTGTATTGCTCCCCAGGCCCACGGTGTACATTTAGACATGACAATACAGACATAACAATGACAGAAAACACATTACAACAATTAAACATACATAGCAATATGACATTACAGAAAGTACCATGAAACAAATAAAAATGCAATACTTATATAAAAACAGTGTATAGCAATAAGGCTCAAGAGTGTGTTTCAGGCGGCATAGTTAAGTGCAATAGTGCCATTCCATGAGAGATATAAGGCTGTCGCTAAGACTGGGACTGAGACACAGACTCATGGTGGAGGGGGGTGGGGTGGGGAAATGTGTGTGTGTGTGTGTGGGGGGGGGGGGTCAGAGGGTTGAGGGAGGGCAGGGCAGAGAGAGTTCAGCATCCTGACGGCTTGGTGGAAGAAGCTGTCTTTCAGTCTGCTAGTCCTGGCCCCAAGGCTCCTCAGTCTCTTTCCTGATGGCAGCAGACTGAAGAGGCCGTTGGATGGATGGGTGGAGTCTCTGGCAATGCAGGGGGCTTTCCGGGCGAGGCGGGTGCTGTAGATTCTGTTTTTAAACTAATTCAATTAGGCTAATACAGGTATCAGAAATTGTAATGAAGATGACAGGTTGTATCAAGTGTTGAAATTCGTATAGCAACATTTCACTCGTAACACTTTTATCTGTAATACACATACTCCTTACCTTAGTTGAATATCTAGACTAGACTCTACCATCTACGAGATGCTGCTGTGCCATCCTTTCTGACCTACTAAGAAGGGAGAAGGCTAAAAGCATGAGTTTTCCATCCATATCAACTGTTGCTATGAGTAAACAAAACGATTCAACTAGCATTGCACTGCTGACGTTGACTAGCATTTTATATAGCTAGTTTCTGCCCTTTTTATGGGACATATCGTTCTCCCGTTTATGCATCTCATTAACTTTTGCTTTTGTGTGCACCACCCATTGTTGATGACGCATCCTTGGTTCGGTTCAGGACTGGTGTACATGCGGGCTGGTTCACTAGATAGCACCACGGTTAAAAGAATTCTGAACGGCACCAGTTCAACACCAGGTTCGTTTTTGGTGGAAAAACGCCTACAGTGATGGAGCTGGTGAGGATGCATCATCAGTCGAACGGTTGGACCGGTATGCAAATTGAAATGGGTCCAGGGTGGGAGGGAGTGATGACTTGATGTGTTGCTTGACTAGCCGTTGGAAGCACTTCATGATGATGGGGGTGAGTGCAAGCGGGCGATAGTCATGGAGGCATGAGGGAGATGACTTGTTGGGCACAAGAATGATGGTGGAGGTTTTGAGGCATGTGGGGACAGCAGCCTGGC
The DNA here is from genome assembly GCF_963854185.1 of Sardina pilchardus. Taxonomy (NCBI): domain Eukaryota; kingdom Metazoa; phylum Chordata; class Actinopteri; order Clupeiformes; family Clupeidae; genus Sardina; species Sardina pilchardus. The sequence goes on along the minus strand of NC_084998.1, from coordinate 983,571 downwards.
TCAGTGATGTGTTGAAGATGTCTGTGAATATATCTGTGAGCTCCGCTGCACAGTCTCTCAGTACCTGTCCAGGGATGTTATCAGGGCCGGTAGCCTTGCGTGCATTTATCCTGCTGAGGCATCTCCTCACCCTGTCCGGAGATGGCAGCAGCACCTGGTCACCAGGAGGAGGTGGAGCAAAGGTGGGGAAGGGGGAAGGTCTTGTAGTCCCCCCCTTGGGTAGTGTAGACATAATCTAGAGTATTACTTCCTCTTGTAGGAAAGTGGATGTGTTTGTGTAATTTGGGAAACACAGACTTTGGGTCTGCATGGTTGAATTCGCCTGCCAGAATGAGAAAAGCATCTGGGTGCGCAGTTTGCTGCTCACTGACGTGCTTTTACAGTTCGTTTAGAGCCTCACTTCTATTGCTGCTGTTGGAAGTAGGGGGTACATAAGCCACGGCCAGAAGCATAGCGTTAATTTCCCTAGGCAAATAGAACGGTCTGCACTTGATGATCATGGTCTCTAGCAGTTGTGAGCAGTGTTTGCGGACCACGACAGCATCTCGACACTAGCCATTATTGATGTAAACGCAGAGTCCTCCACCGCGAGTCTTACCTTCTTCCACGAGAGTTCTGTCAGCCCGGTAGCATGTCAGCTGATCGAGTTGTATAGCGCCGTCTGGTATGCTGTTGTTGAGCCATGTTTCCATGAACGCAAAACCACAGCACTCTCTCACTGACTTCCGAGTAGTCCGAAGTAGGTAGTCCAGCTTGTTATCCAGTGACCGTACATTAGCCAGTACGATGTTGGGGATGGAAGGCTTGTGTGGGTTAGCAGCTAGCCTGTTCCGTATACCTGCAGCTAGCCTGTTCCGTACACCTGCACGCTTGCCTGTTCCGTATACCTGCAGCTAGCCTGTTCCGTACACCTGCTCACTTGCCCCTCTTTTGCTTCCTCTCACACCGCCTGTGGCGTCTCCACTGCAGGCGAGATCTGAGTGTAGGGGTCGGTGTTTGAGATCTGAGCGTAGGGGTCGGTGTTTGTAGGGGTCAGTGTTTGTAGGGGTCGGTGTTTGAGATCTGTTTGTAGGGGTCGGTATTTGAGATCTGAGTGTAGGGGTCGGTGTTTGAGATCTGAGTGTAGGGGTCAGTGTTTGTAGGGGTCGGTGTTTGAGATCTGAGTGTAGGGGGTCGGTGTTTGTAGGGGTCGGTGTTTGAGATCTGAGCGTAGGGGTCGGTGTTTGAGATCTGAGTGTAGGGGGTCGGTGTTTGTAGGGGTCGGTGTTTGAGATCTGAGTGTAGGGGTTGGTGTTTGAGATCTGAGTGTAGGGGTCAGTGTTTGTAGGGGTTGGTGTTTGAGATCTGTTTGTAGGGGTCGGTGTTTGTAAGGGTCGGTGTTTGAGATCTGAGTGTAGGGGTCGGTGTTTGTAGGGGTCGGTGTTTGTAAGGGTCGGTGTTTGAGATCTGAGTGTAGGGGTCGGTGTTTGAGATCTGAGTGTAGGGGTTCGGTGTTTGAGATCTGAGAGTAGGGGTCGGTGTTTGAGATCTGAGAGTAGGGGTCGGTGTTTGAGATCTGAGCGTAGGGGTCGGTGTTTGAGATCTGAGTGTAGGGGGTCGGTGTTTGAGATCTGAGTGTAGGGGGTCGGTGTTTGTAGGGGTCGGTGTTTGTAGGGGTCGGTGTTTGAGATCTGAGTGTAGGGGGTCGGTGTTTGTAGGGGTCGGTGTTTGAGATCTGAGTGTAGGGGTCGTGTTTGAGATCTGAGTGTAGGGGTCGGTGTTTGAGATTTGAGAGTAGGGTTGGTGTTTGTAGGGGTCGGTGTTTGTAGGGGTCGGTGTTTGAGATCTGAGTGTAGGGGTCGGTGTTTGTAGGGGTCGGTGTTTGTAGGGGTCGGTGTTTGTAGGGGGTCGGTGTTTGTAGGGGTCGGTGTTTGAGATCTGAGAGTAGGGGTCGGTGTTTGTAGGGGTCGGTGTTTGTAGGGGTCGGTGTGTGAGATCTGAGTGTAGGGGTCGGTGTTTGTAGGGGTCGGTGTTTGAGATTTGAGAGTAGGGGGTCGGTGTTTGTAGGGGTCGGTGTTTGTAGGGGTCGGTGTTTGTAGGGGTCGGTGTTTGAGATCTGAGAGTAGGGGTCGGTGTTTGTAGGGGTCGGTGTTTGTAGGGGGTCGGTGTTTGTAGGTAACCTGACTTTCGCCAGATCCTGTAGTTCGCTGTCTGCTTCACACAAGGATCTGGGACTTCTCGATAGGAGATGTATTTCTGAAGGCGGGTCCTTGTAAAACATCCTCGCATGTGATTTGATAAACCACTTGCCTGTTATCTTGAATGATGTGCTAGGCTTCTTCAAGCCAAACCCGGTCGGAAGAAGAGTAAAAACATCCTTGCCACCAATAAATGTCTTCAAAACTATTCTCTGTTAATCTTTTAAAGAATGAATACTCGATAGATTCGACAAAACGGTTGAAATAGCAGAATCAATGTCAGCACAAGACTCCTCGCTGCGTGCCGCCATTGTTATTGGAATCAAACACTCGCTTCGGCGCTCCTGATTGGTTGCTCATTTTTTGATCACTGGCACAGGGGTTTGGATTGCCCTCGCGTCCAGACCCTTGTGTGGAGCTCAGCGAAACGCCTCTGGTGGAGCATGGCGGAACTACAAGGGTCTGGCGAGAGTCAGGCTAGTTTGTAGGGGTCGGTGTTTGAGATCTGAGAGTAGGGGTCGGTGTTTGTAGGGGGTCGGTGTTTGTAGGGGGTCGGTGTTTGTAGGGGTCGGTGTTTGAGATCTGAGTGTAGGGGTCGGTGTTTGTAGGGGTCTCCACTGCAGACCGCTGCTCCTTAGTATGGCCTGTAGTCCCTTCACGTCAGAGTTGCTTATTGTGTTGTTCATAGATATATATACTGTATATATGTCTATAGTGTTGTTTCTGCTGATGTTTAGCAAAAACTCCCGTCTGTATGTGTGTTTTTGGCCAGAATCACGCACCAAGGGCTCCGACAAACAAAACCAATGCTGTTTACGCGACAAAACACACGAAATACACGATAACACTGTATTGTTGGGACTGAAAGCAGCCGCTGTGTGTGTCTGCGCCGCCATTATGCACAGTGCGCCGCCATTTCAAATGTATCTCAGTCACGCTTATCATTTCTCTCACCTAAAAAAGTGCATGTAAATACAAATGGTTTGTGATTGTAAATATGGAAACACAAATTCCTTCAGGACAATTCCTCCAGCACAAGACACAATGTCACTAGGACAAATATTGCAGGGGCCAGTAATGTTGGTGGAGGAGTCAATCATGTCTGCTATTTCAGAAGGTAGGGATGTACTCTGTACTGTTGTGCTCTAGATGATAGTTTTTTTTAAGACAGGTACGTCAAAACAAAAAGATCTCAGAAAAGTAGGGAAAGTTCACACTGAAATAATTGTAGACAAGTCTTTGCTGAAAAAGATGCTATTTCCAGCTACCTCAGAGTGGAGTAGGCCACAGCTACCTAAACATGATGTGTTCACCATTTCACCCGTATCAGAGCTTCCAGCTACCTCAGAGTGGAGTAGGCCACAGCTACCTAAACAATAACATGATGATGTCACCTGTTGCCGTTCAGACAGCAGTACAAACAGAAGTGACTGGCAGTCAGCTGTGAGATGAATAATTGATGAGCTTGTTAATGGGGTGACAGGGGACAGATTTCAGTGGGATGTTTGTGAGATGTCCCTTAAGCTCTTATCCTCTAAATAATATTCTGAGATCAAAGTTGAGGCTCTTCCCAAATAGGCTGTTTTCATGTTTGTTTCCACTGTGAATCCATTGCGAATGAGATCATGGAATCAAATGAAGATACTCAGTGGTCAGACTGCAAAAAACATAATTTAACCAAGTCGTTTTACGTTATGTCATGCCATTACAAACTTACCCTTAAAGGGATGGTTCAGAGTAATTTCACACTTCCTTTGCACAATGACCAGAAGCTATTTTCTATTGTAGAGTTCTCAACAGGCCGGGTCGGCCCGACAAACCCGACGGGACCCGCGGGTTTGGGCCGGGTTCGGGTCGAAAATGATAAGCAGATGACTCGGGTCGGGTCGGTCCTCGGGCTAAATATTTTCCACTCAGTGAAAAAAAAAAAAAAAAAAACATTTATTAGTCATCGCTGCTGTTTACCGCGAATCATCATGAATTTCTCTATGGGGATCAATCTATCTATCTATCTATCGTAAAGGAAGTCTGGCTGCTGCATGCAAGGCACATGCAATCATGGAGCGGGGGCAGACGTGACGCTACTGTGTTGGGAGATGGAAGGACAGAGCTTGCGGCAGCTCTGTCATGTGTTGCACCAACATTTATGAGTTCCTGTGCAAGTTCTAAGAAGCTGTCTCCTTGAACAAAATAAAATGGCAGTAGCCTATTGTTGCTGGGCTATACGTCTTCGTGAATAGCTAACAACATATCATGAAGCGTGTAGCCTATGAAGCGGTTATTGAAATATCATGCTCTGTGGATGATTCTGCCTTTTTTATAGCAAGAGCAGTAAGTTTTCCCATTTATATCATGTTTCTATTTGGGAAAATATCGTATCACTAGGTTTTACGTGGGTTAGGTAGGCCACTGCACATAATTGTGCCCTTAACGACCGTCCGTCTCCATAGATAACATGGGAAAACTCCACCGCCGGCGTCGGGCCGCGGGCCGGGTTCGGGTAGATAATTCAAATTTATGTGTCGGGTTACATCGGGCTCGGGCTTTGAAAGCCACGGGCCGGGTCGGCCGGGTTGTAATTTTCAGGCCCGTTGAGAACTCTATTCTATTGGTCGAACATTGGTCGAGTTAGCTCTATCAGCTGAATGGCTTAGTGCAGACGCTTCTACAGGTGTGCAAGTAGCCTGTTGGCTTAGTGCAGACGCTTCTGCAGGTGTGCAAGTAGCCTGATGGCTTAGTGCAGACGCTTCTGCAGTTGTGCAAGTAGCCTGATGGCTTAGTGCAGACGCTTCTGCAGGTGTGCAAGTAGCCTGTTGGCTTAAGGCCCAGATACACCGCCCAGACTCGAGCCAACTCCCAACACCCGACTCTAGCAAGTGCTAGACTAGCAAACAAAGCAAGCCATTTCGTTTTGCAACCACACGGACAATTAGCCTAGTAGTAAACAAAACAAACCAAACCAGCCTGTGCTACACTGCAAACAAAGCAAGCCATGGGGTAGCCATTTCAAGGTGCAGCAACAAACACCTCCCGCACAACCAATCAGAGTACCCCAACCGCCAACACCCCGACGCTAGCCCCAACTGAGCAAGCTCAAACTCTCCCGACGAGAAAAAAGTCTCCCGACCACCTCCCACGAACTGGGACACACCGGACCGATTTCTTCCTAACCCCATCCAACTCCTCCATGCGTCCAACCGTCGGGTTGGTGTATCTTGTGATTTAGTGCAGACGCTTCTACAAGTGTGCAAGTCAGCCTGATGGCTTAGTGCTTAGTACAGTTGTGCAAGTAGCCTGATGGCTTAGTGCTTAGTACAGTTGTGCAAGTAGCCTGATGGCTTAGTGCTTAGTACAGTTGTGCAAGTAGCCTGATGGCTTAGTGCAGATGCTTCTACAGGTGTGCAAGTAGCCTGATGGCTAAGTGCTTAGTACAGTTGTGCAAGTAGCCTGATGGCTTAGTGCTTAGTACAGTTGTGCAAGTAGCCTGATGACTTAGTGCTTAGTACAGTTGTGCAAGTAGCCTAATGGCTTAGTGCAGACGCTTCTACAGGTGTGCAAGTAGCCTGATGGCTAAGTGCTTAGTACAGGTGTGCAAGTAGCCTGATGGCTTAGTGCAGATGCTTCTACAGGTGTGCAAGTAGCCTGATGGCTAAGTGCTTAGTACAGTTGTGCAAGTAGCCTGATGGCTTAGTGCTTAGTACAGTTGTGCAAGTAGCCTGATGGCTTAGTGCTTAGTACAGTTGTGCAAGTAGCCTGATGGCTTAGTGCTTAGTACAGTTGTGCAAGTAGCCTGATGGCTTAGTGCTTAGTACAGTTGTGCAAGTAGCCTGATGGCTTAGTGCTTAGTACAGTTGTGCAAGTAGCCTGATGGCTAAGTGCTTAGTACAGTTGTGCAAGTAGCCTGATGGCTTAGTGCTTAGTACAGTTGTGCAAGTAGCCTGATGGCTTAGTGCTTAGTACAGTTGTGCAAGTAGCCTGATGGCTTAGTGCTTAGTACAGTTGTGCAAGTAGCCTGATGGCTTAGTGCTTAGTACAGTTGTGCAAGTAGCCTGATGACTTAGTGCTTAGTACAGTTGTGCAAGTAGCCTGATGACTTCTGCTCTCTGCTGCTACTGCTACCGCTGTGTTGACATCACATACTGTACCTGTGTGTATGTCAAGTCAAGTTTTTTTTATATAGCCCATTTCATACACAGACGTCATTCAACGTGCTTTACATGAATGAAACCAAACAGTAATAGCAGATAAAAGCATAGATGGGCAACAGTATAAGAGTAATTAAAAAAAAAAATCATAATAAAACATAAAAAGAAAGCATAAACTAAGGTAAAATCACTTAAGAATAAAGAATAAGTAACAAAAAAACATGAAAGACACAAGATGGAATAACTAGAAAATGTAATTGTGAGGAAATTACCAGTGCATGAAAATCAAAAACATACATTACATAAAATGCTAAACAAACTTATTTAGAAACAGCTGTGAGCAGAGGAAACAGTTGGTGGGAGTCATAGTTGATGGAAACTGACAGTTGGAGTGGTTGAACAGTTAAATAATTGAGTAGCTTAAATAGGAAAATTATTTAATAATGTATTATATTAGTGAAGACTTTTATTTTTTACCAATTGAAGGCAGAGGAAGCAGTTGGCAGAGTCATAGTTGATTACAACTGACAGTTGGAATAGCTGTAGTTAAATAGTTGAGTGGTTTAAATACTTAAATGATTTAATAGTGGATTATTGTACTGAGGATTTTTATCTTGAACCAGTTAAAGACAGAGGAAGTTGAACATGATCAGTAGTCTTAAGAGATCCGGGCCCAATCCCAATGTCCGGACTCACAGACTCACAGACTTTGGTGCGCGTTCTCGTGAAATTCGTAAGGTCTTAGGGCTGTCCCAATGTCAAATTACAACGGGCGTGAGGGTTTGAGTACACACTTACCGAGCCCTTTCCGTGAGTCTGCATCGGTGCAGACTTAACCTAAGGGAATTACCCACAGTTCAAAGTGTTGTGATGTTTACCGCGGAGATCATAGAAAAATCCAGCCTTGCAGCAAGCCCACAAATAATGGCATCCGTGTTGTACGGTGATTCGTTACCCCCATGTAAATGAAAAATAGTTATTAAAATAAATCACATACAGGTCCTTCTAAGAAAATTAGCATATTGTGATAAAGTTCATTATTTTCTGTAATGTACTGAAAAACATTAGATTTACATATATTTTAGATTCATTACACACAACTGAAGTAGTTCAAGCCTTTTATTGTTTTAATATTGATGATTTTGGCAAAAAAGTAAAGAAAAACCAAAAATCCCTCTCAAAAAATAGCATATTTCATCCGACCAATAAAAGAAAAGTGTTTTTAATACAAAAAAAAGTCAACCTTCAAATAATTATGTTCAGTTATGCACTCAATACTTGGTCGGGAATCCTTTTGCAGAAATGACTGCTTCAATGCGGCGTGGCATGGAGGCAATCAGCCTGTGGCACTGCTGAGGTCTTATGGAGGCCCAGGACGCTACGATACCGGCCTTAAGCTCATCCAGAGTGTTGGGTCTTGCGTCTCTCAACTTTCTCTTCACAATATCCCACAGATTCTCTATGGGGTTCAGGTCAGGAGAGTTGGCAGGCCAATTGAGCACAGTAATACCATGGTCACAGTGGTTTTGGAACTGAGAGCAGGTGCCAGGTTGTGCTGAAAAATGACCTCTTCATCTCCATAAAGCTTTTCAGCAGATGGAAGCATAAAGTGCTCCAAAATCTCCTGATAGCTAGCTGCATTGACCCTGCCCTTGAAAAAACACAGTGGACCAACACCAGCACTTGACATGGCACCCCAGACCATCACAGACTGTGGGTACTTGACACTGGACTTCAGGCATTTTGGCATTTCCTTCTCCCCAGTCATCCTCCAGACTCTGGCACCTTGATTTCCGAATGACATGCAAAATTTGCTTTCATCTGAAAAAAGTACTTTGGACCACTGAGCAAAAGTCCAGTGCTGCTTCTCTGTAGCCCAGGTCAGGCGCTTCTGTCGCTGTTTCTGGTTCAAAAGTGGCTTGACCTGGGGAATGCGGCACCTGTAGCCCATTTCCTGCATGCGCCTGTGCACTGTGGCTCTGGATGTTTCTACTCCAGACTCAGTCCACTGCTTCCGCAGGTCCCCCAAGGTCTGGAATCAGCCTTTCTCCACAATCTTTCTCAGGGTCCGGTCACCTCTTCTCGTTGTGCAGCGTTTTCTGCCACACTTTTTCCTTCCCACAGACTTCCCACTGAGATGCCTTGATACAGCACTCTGAGAACAGCCTATTCGTTCAGATATTTCTTTCTGTGTCTTACCATCGTGCTTGAGGGTGTCAATGATGGCCTTCTGGACAGCAGTCAGGTTGGCAGTCTTACCCATGATTGCTGTTTTGAGTAATGAACCAGGCTGGGAGTTTTTAAAAGCCTCAGGAATCTTTTGCAGGTCTTTAGAGTTAATTCGTTGATTCAGATTATTAGGTTAATAGCTTGTTTAGAGAACCTTTTTATGATATACACATTTTTTGAGATTCTCATCCCCGACTGACAGGAAACTTATAGGAGGGAGCCCTTGCGACATCTGCCGTGAGAAAAGAGAGCCGCAGCCTGAAAAACCAAAGCAGAGCGTGAGACTGGCAGTGTTGTCACGGAAGCAAGAGCAGAACAGCTCTAAACTAGCTTGTACCGGTGTGCTTTTGATCATGTAAAAATACTGGGTGATGAAACACGAGTATATAGGAAAAGTCGTGAATGTAGGGTCCTGGAATTTAATCGAGTGAAAAGATGATGATGATTTTATTTAGTTCTTGGTATATCTAGGTCAAACCAACATGGAGCTTCAAGTAATACGGCCCAGCGGCCAAATGACCGGCGCTTGGCGCTTCTGGTGTTAACTGCTCTTTGATGGGGCCAGGTTAAGCAGCTGACAGTTGATACATGTGCAATTAAGCAATAAGCCCCGAGAGGACGCGCTTTATACTGTATAATCGAACAGCTAAGGGGCGTTGTTAGGAACGAAAACGAGAAAATAAACTTATCACAAGGTGTCTTTAGCAATGACTTGGCTACCGTTTCGTGGCTTCCGCAACAACTAGCAGAGTGAACCCGTTGCCATTGGCAGCGGTCATTATACCTTCGGAGTGGTCATTATGCAAATATAACGGACCGGTAGAACGTTGAGAGGCCCATTCAAAGTGAATGGGAGCTCCCTCAACATTCTAGAGAGCCGTATAATAATACTGTATAATCGAACAGCTAAGGGGCGTTGTTAGGAACGACGCGAAGCAGTATAAAGCACGGACTCGAGTGGCTTATTGCTTTTCTAAAACGGTTACTACGTCGATCTAGCAAGATTTCATGAAACAAACGCACAGCAACTAAAAAGTAACGATGTATTCATAGATAATCATTCTTCCGCCAAGAAATATATTCCCTCCATATGAATGGTTGCCATGCAACAACGAGACGCAGCCACTCTAACTTTTGTGCTAGTTGTGCTAGCGCATTACTATAGAACGAAATGCGGTCAAGGTATGTGTTTATCGTCCTACAACGGCATCGAACGTGATTCAGCCAATCATAATCAAAGACCGGAACTATCCGTTTTAGAAATCAGTTTAATTATCCCATTGTGATGTAATAGTGGCAATGCAAAGTCTATCGGGAAAAATAAGCTTATCTTTTTTAATATCTGAAAAAGTTTACAGAACTGAAATATACATTGCTCACATGTCCTTCTCTAGACCTGCGTTACAAAGTTTGAACCAAGTTTCTACATTAAACGGTTGTAACTGAATTAGACGCAGACATTTTGGTCAGCAGAAGAGGAAGAAGAAGACTTCGGATAACTGATGAATTTTCTTTCCCTGTGATTAAAAGACAGATACAAAACTCAGTGCAGTTAGCAGAAAGCATCTGAGAGAAAGTTTGGTCTGAAGTTAAGTGCAGATTTAAAACTAGCTGCAGTTGGGGCCTTTTTAATATCCCCGATAGCTGAGTGAGTAAGGGGACTGTTGTGATGGGGGCCTTTTCAATATCCCCGATAGCTGAGTGAGTAAGGGGACTGTTTTAATATCCCCGATAGCTGAGTGAGTAAGGGGACTGTTGTGATGGGGGCCTTTTTAAAGAGGAACAATGCAGGATTGGCGATTTCATCTCTGGTTTCGGTTTCGTTTTTCATTTTCGCTTGTTTTATGCTTGCATATTTCTCTGCAGAGCTTCCCCGACAGCTTTAGCGTGTATATTTCTACATATATAGGCTATATATAAATATATAAATTGCAAGCGTGGTTCTTCTTGTTCCTTACGCGTCTCTGACTTCCAGATGTAAACAGCAAACGATCGTTTATCAGAAAGTTGCAAGGTTGTAATAGCGGATAGGGACACCAGGGGCGGGAGGAAATGTGACTGTTTTTGATAAAACTGGTCAGTCAAGCATAACAACGATTTCTAAGCGATTTTATGACTATGAAAAAGTTGCATAGGGTCTCTTTAATATCCCCGATAGCTGGGTGAGTAAGGGGACTGTTGTGATGGGGGCCTTTTCAATATCCTCGATAGCTGGGTGAGTAAGGGGATTGCTGTGATGGGGCCTTTTTAATATCCCCGATAGCTGAGTGAGTAAGGGGACTGTTGTGATGGGGATCCCTCTAGACTCACGGCTGCCAGGACGACGACTTGATTTGGATTTCTTTGGCTAATATCAATGGCATTATCATCATTGTCGGAGGACACTGTGTTTGATGCCTGTTGTGTTGCACAGCAAAGTGCCAAGTCATCGTGAGATTACACAAGTGGTGACGCGCGCTCACCACATCATCCTAATATAAACAGCAGAGACGAGAGAGACCAGATGACCTGCACCCAGGCACGGTCAGCACAGGCCATCACATCTACACGGAGCTGGGAGTGGTGCTGGTGATGGTGTGAGAGCTGCTCACAGTGACAATGCCATTCTGTCTGCTAATAACACATGACATATTTTCACCCAAGCAGCAGGTACTGTGAACGCTTCCTGACCAGGGACACACTGTGATCCACATGTCTTATTTCTCAGGTTAAGGTCCTCACATGAATAGGCTGCTGATATAATGGGGCTTTTAAGTGTGTCATATGCACAAAAGGAACAACATGTCATGTAGTCATGTAATCTGTGTAAAAGCATTTGTTATTTTTGTACTTTTTGTATTTTTGAACAAATGCTGTTATTGTAATTCAAAATTTAACTATTTGATCATTTCTTTAAAAAATAGCAACATTATTTTCACTGTCTGTGCTCTAAAACATTATAAAAAAAAAAACATTTCTTTTTACATTATGTACTGTTTTAATGGCCATTTGGTTGTGTCATTCATCAGAGATCAGTCTAAATATTATGATTTTTTTTTTAAAGAAATCTATTTTACCTCCATTGTTTTATTTTTGTTTTCCTCAGAAATCTGACTTCATTGGAGTCAGTGGTGCAAGAGGGAGCTGTGGTTTGTTTTGAGTCTGAGGTCACCGTTTCAAATCTCAGTAGACAGTGAACACCATGCAGAACACAACAGCATCTGCTAACTCCTCCTTTTCTCTCACCGACGGCCTTCCATTCCGTGCCCTTCTGTCTATGACTCCCTGTTTCCTCTTCCTGTATCTCAATATAGTCATGATGTTCACTCTGAGGTCTAAAGCGATATTCTGTGAAACCCCTCGGTACATACTGTTTGGTGGCCTACTCTTGTCAGACTCTCTACAGCTTGCGTTTACCAGTGTATTCTACATTTTGTATAGCAGCACGTTTGACGAGGCAACTTTAAACATAGTGAGTTATGTGTGCTTTTTGCTTTACCTTATCACCCGAGTCACAAATAACCTCCTCTCCCCTGTGTTTCTGGCTCTTATGTCTCTGGAGCGCTATGTGGCCATATGTCACCCTCTTCGACACGCAGCGATAGTCAACAGGAGCAGAACTACAGTGATAGTGGCGGTTGTGTGGTTCATGGGCCTGATCAACTGGTCAGCTGACCTGACCCAAAACTTGGTTCAGTCTCCAGCCAGTTCCTGTTCTGACTTCATAGTTTCCCAAACACAATTGTCCTATATCATAAGCCAAAGTTTTACCGGCGCTGTGTTTGCGTCGGTGAGTGTTGTCGTTGTCTACACATATATAAGTGTTTCAGTGACGGCCAGGTCCGCAACTTCTGACAAGGCATCTATTCGTAAGGCTCGCAAAACAGTTGTGCTCCACATGATCCAGCTGGGCCTATATCTCGTATCGCTGCTGTTCGGTGTGCTCCGCAGATCTCTGGCTATGAGCGGCCTGAATCCAGTGACCCTTGAGCTGATAGCATACGCTTTGTTTATCTGCCTGAACATCCTGCCCAGGTGCCTCAGCCCACTGATCTACGGCGTGAGAGACAAGACCTTCAGTGCCTTTTTTAAGTACAATTTTCTATTCTGCGTCAAAAATAAAGTGCAGCCAACAGTTTGTGAAATTTAGCCAATTTGAAAAATGTCAAACATGCACTTTTATTTTAATACAGTCTGTATGTATACTTGTATGTGTCCTAAATTATATATTTCATACTGTCTATATTGTATTGTGAATATTGCATATTGTATACCTGTAGTGTAGATATCATTTCTACTGCTTAAATGCATCAGTCGGAACCGAATTCCTTGTGTGAACTCAATTGGCAAAATAAACGTGATTCTGACTGAACTGTTTATGCAGTAAGCTTTCCGTCTGTGGCTACGCGTGCCTTAAGGCTGGCTTACATTGCACGATTTTGGTCTGTTTTAACAGTCGGCGACTAAATTTCCAAAATCGGGCGGAAATCTTGGGAGTTGTACTTAAATCGCAGCGCGCTCCCGTCATCTAAATCGTTTAGTGTAAGGTGCCAATCTTAGCGGTTTTAAGTCCGTCGGAGGCAGTCTTTTTCTAGTTTTGCCGTTACGACAATATCAAACATGTTTGATATTATCGGAAGTCTTTTCAGTCGTGGCTCATGCAAATAGTGACGTGAATATTAAAAACCAATAGTAACCTTGCGCGAACATGAAACAGGAAGGGGCAAAATAGGCGACAGCTGTAGCCTTTATGATTATTTGTTATTTCATTTCTTATAATTTATTAGTCGGTTGTTCTACGTGACAGAACAGCTCTATATCTGTTAGTGATGTCACACATCAAACAATGCTGCAGAAACGCGAAAAAATTACTTTGATATGAGTAGGCTATCATGTGATTTCCTGTGAATGATGACGTGTAGCCTATTGCACGATGGAAATAATTTGAGGGAATCTAGCAGCAGTCTTGTAAATAGTGACCCACAGTCTTTGCAAAATCCTAATCTGAGACTGGCCTGTGACTAGACTGTGACTAAAACCTCAATGAATTGTCTTTAGATGTGAGAGGGTCTGAGACTGTAGTCTTTAAAAAATCTTTTCCAAATCTTTGCAAAGTCTGGCAATGTAAGGTAGGCAGTAAGAAGACATTTACTTGTTTAATAGACTCATGCACTCGATTTGATGATGAAAGATCTGTAATACAAACAACAGAAGCACAGTATTTCAGAATAAAAACACTGACCACTGAACAGGAGCTTCGGAGATATGAACACAAATGTACTGCTGAAGCATGTCTGATAGGTATTTAGGGCCTGCTCCATTTCCTCATTTATATAAACAAGCAGTAGTGCTTTAAAGTGAATTCTGTGACTTGCTGGAAGCCAGTGCAGAATTGGAGTAATGTGATCAGCATTTTGAATCACCTGAAGCAGTTTGGTCTGTGAAAGGCCTGTGAAAAGTCCATTGCCGTAATCAACCCTACCAAAGATAAATGCATGAATGAGTTTTTCTAAATCATGTTTTGACATCAACCCTTTAAGTTTGGCAATATTTTTGTGGTGGTAAAAAGCTGATTTAGTTATCATTTTCATGTTGCAGTTGAAATGTAGATCACTGTTGGTTAAAGGGAAACTATGCAGGATTGGTGATTTCATCGCCGGTTTCGCTTTAGCTTTTCGTTTTCGCTCGTTTTATGCTTGCAAATTTCTCTGCATAGCTTCCCCTATAGCTTTAGCTTGTATATTTATATAGTATATACTGTATATATGTATATACATATATAAATTGCAAGCGTGGTGCTTCTCGTTCCTCACACATCTCACGAGACTTCTAGGAGCGATCGCTCCATGGACAAACTGCAAGGCTGCAATAGCGGATAGGGACACTAGGGGCAGGAGGAAATATTACTGTTTTCGTTAAAACTGGTCAGTCAAGCAAAACAACGATCTTACAAGCGATTTTATGACTATGAAAATGTTGCATAGGGTGTCTTTAATAGTATCCTTTCCCGTCAATCCTGTTGTGTCAAGGAGAGTAGCAACCTTAAGTCTTTCCTCCTTTTTACAAAATATAATTACTTCAGTTTTTTATAAGACAAGTTTGGAGGGCTGCAGCGTTGTTCCTTCAGTAACTTTGTGAAGGTGCTCTTTGGTAGAAAAAATACTGATAATAGATGAATTCTTCCAAAAAAGTTTAAAAAGCTTTAATTCATGGGCTTAATCTTGAATAATCATTAAAAATGACAACATGTTTCGCAGAGAGCTAAGTAAATTTGTGTGTCATCTACATAGCTATGATATGAAATCAAATTATTTTGGATGATTTGTTCAAGTGGGACCATATAGAGGTTGAATAACAGTGGCCCCAAGATCGACCCTTGGGGAACACCACAGGTCAAGGACATTGGTGTTGAGGCACGGTTGCCGATGGCAACAAAGAAGGGGCCTTTCTTGTAGATTTGAGCCAGTTGATAACTATTTCTGTAAATCCAACCCAGTGTTCTAGTCTGTATAGTAAAATATTGTGATCAACAGTGTCAATTCTGCACTATAAGGTCCAGTAGCACAGGGATTGATGTTTCACCTGAATCTGTGTTGAGGTGTATGGCATTTAAAACCTTAACGAGAGCTTTTTTAGTGCTGTGATTTGCCTGAAAACCAGACTGAATGTAATCAAAATACCAATTTGATGTTAGGAAGGTGGTTATGTTAAAGACTACTTAGTGTGTGTACGCGTGAGTGTACATACAAACTTTCCAATGCCTCATTTTATGAGTATGTTGCACACATAGAGAAAAGGTAGAGATAGATAGATACTTTATTGATCCCCAAGGGGAAATTCAAGAACAGACAATATTCTTCAGTGCCACATATTTTATTTTTGAAAGTTTGACCTGAAATCAAGCAATAAGCTGCTTTTAGTAAAAAAAATAAATATTTTTGTTGGTATCAGTATCGGTATTGGCAGTGCTAGTCCTGTATTTGTTTGGTATCGGATCGATACTAAATTTTGCAGTATCGCACACTACTAACTAATATAGCTAGTTACTGGTTTGAGCATAGACTTGTGTCAGGTAGCTAGCATTACAAATAATGAATTACAAATTATCACATTTTACTGCATGTCATCATCTGCTTGAACATTATACAGATTACCAACAAATGAAATATTTATCCTTCCTGTGATCATGGACTCATCTGAAATCAAATAAAGCATGTAACAAGTCCATGAGTGGCTTGATACTTGGTCGTCTCATTGGCTTTGAATAACTAACGGAGACCTGCTACTGGCTAGTGGTGGCTATCTAATAGCCTACCAGCGTTATCACAGCGCCACCCCATGTGACTTTACGGTACTGCACATTATGAGTCTTAAAGGGATAGTTCGGATTTTAAGACACGAAGTTGTATGGGTTCCCTGTCAGCAACGTAGTGCATCAGCACTGACTTACCCCCGACAGCGTCCTGTGAGCCGAGATCCAGCCGGTTTTAGATCGTTTTTGATGCTGAAGAAAGTAGTCCGGCAAGTTTCTGGGGTCACGAAAGTAAAGTGTTTTTCTTCTCAAAACCATATGTGTTCAACAGAGTGATATATTTGCACCACAAAAACGTTGTCCAGGAAAAATTCAAACCTCGTTATCACTTACTTATTTTTCGCGATTCCTATCACTGCGCGCTACTGACAGCTGGACAACGTTTTTGTGGTGCAAATATATCACTCTGTTGAACGCATATGGTTTTGAGAAGAAAAACACTTTACTTTCGTGACCCCAGAAACTTGCTGAAGAAAATAGTCCGGCATCAAAAACTATCAAAAACCGGCTGGATCTCGGCTCACAGGACGCTGTCGGGGGTAAGTCAGTGCTGATGCACTACGTTGCTGACAGGGAACCCATACAACTTCGTGTCTTAAAATCCGAACTATCCCTTTAATTCAGAAAGAGTAAAAATAAGAATGGGGGTCTGACCAGAATGGAAATGAGAAAACTCCTTCCAAAATGAGGACACAAATTGGGGACCTCGGTCAGACACCTAGTCAAAAGGCCAATTCCATGGATCCTGAGATGTAATGAAATGTCATAGTCCTCCGAACTGCGGCATGGCAGGTCAGTCAGGAGCAGTGGCCCCACTCCAAAACCTGAGGATGGACAGAACTGGGGACAAACGGTTAGGGGGGCAATTAGGTGGGCAAGCCTCCTGTTGCTGGGCATTGCGAACCACAGATACACTGCTCCCACTAAACAGTGGGGAGGCCAAATGGTTTTAGGAGCAGGAGGAGCATCTGGAGCTCTAAACTGTCGAGAAAGAGAGTCAGGTTTTAGCATTCTTGAAACCAGGAAAGAGGAGGTAAAACTGAACCAACTAAAAAAAACAGAGAGGACGAGGGACGGATAGTACCTGCTGCTAGGGAGTCCTCAATATACTTGTTCATGGTCATATTCTTGGGGGAAACCAGAGAGTACAGGTGACCTCGAGGCGGAGAAGCTCCAGAAAGCAGCTCTACAGAACAATTACAGTATATGGCGGTAGAGAAGTTGGAGGTGGTAGAGAAGTTGGAGGTGGTAGAGAAGTTGCCCTGGACTTGCTGAAGTCGAGTGTCAGGTCTAGGTATTCCTCCGGAACTCTTGACAGGTCTGTAAACTCCTCAGTTAGCTCAGAAAAAAACAGGAAAACGGTTAAGAGAAGATATCAGACACTCAGAATGACAGAATGGGCTCCAGCCCAAAATAGAATTATTCTCCCAATTAATGTGCGGGTTGTGTTTGACTAACCAAGGATGACCAAGAACTATGGGAATCTGTGATGACTCAATAACATAAAGTGCAATCTCCTCAGCGTGATTACCAGGGAGTATCAATCTCACCGGGGAGGAGATATGGGTAACTTACCTTAGCAAAACAGGTACCATTTAGTGCTGAGGCAGGGTGGTTACTGGAACTCCCCATCTGGTGGCCAGTGATATGTCAGTGAAGCTCTCTTCAGGCCCAAAGTCAATGAGGACAGAGGTTGTGTGACAATGGGCGTATTCACACCAGGAAGGTCCGTTAGTTCACTTGCTTTGGTCCGGACCAATTCTTTTGTCTTTTTTTTTTTTTTTGTGCGGTTCGCTTCCACACTGTGATTAATTGCAACCGGACCAGAATTTATAAACAAAAGCACATGTGCTACGGTCGTTCAACTATTGGCTGGTAAACGTGTAGGCGGGGTGAAGAATAGGAAGCCAAGGAAAGTTGGCCCACGTAAATACTATGGAGACGTATTATCCTAGCAATAGCCTATAGTTTAGCCTATACAGTTACAGCTTTGCAGAAGTGCTTGAGCGTCAAGAATGTTTGATGCAACATGAGTTTAACAATATCATGCTTGTAATTTTGCAATGACGAAGACGTGCAGCAAAACAGCTGAGAAGGTAGGAGATGCAAAATCAAATTATTGTTGCCAAAAAAGCGTTAGCCTACTGCTGCTTACAGCTGTTGTGCGTCACAGAGCTATCCTACATTTCCCATATTGCGCGAAAACTACGGGAGCTCGTCAAATCCTAAAAAGGTAGATTTCTGCAACTGGGTCGGATCGAGGTCGGGCTACTTTCACACCATAAACGAACCGCACCAGGGTTCAGGAACCGCTCCGAGACCACCTCCTCAGCTGGGTCTCGGTCCGCTTGTTTGGTCCACACCAGAGTTCGAGTAATTGTATTCACACCAGTCAAAAAGGTCTGAACCAAGTAAGAAACAAACTTGAGTTCGTTTTAATCAAACTAAACAAGGCAGGTGTGAATACGCCTAATGACTCCTTATCACAATTGCTTGCAGGACAGTGCAAAGGGATGGGGAGATCTTTGAGGGAGTTGTGCACACCAATACTCCCCACTTCACTGGTCAGCGTTGTCTTTTACAGGGCAGGTTGAAACAAAATAGCCACGGTGACCACAGTACAGACAGGCGTGAGAATCCAACCTTCGCTGTCTCTCAGCTGGTGAAATACTAGTCCGATCTATCTGCTTTAGCTCTGGAGAAGCCGGAGTGGACGACCTTAATCTCACTTCAAGGGCCTGAAGAGGAAGCTCAGTCCGCTGAGAACTACTAGTTCCCCCCCCACTCCTCCTCACGTCATCTCCGGTCCGGACAATCACATCTCCTCCAGCAAAAAAGAACCAAACTCAGGACTATGGGCGACCGTGCTTTCAGCTCTGCTGCTCCCAGTCTGTGGGATGCTCTCCCTGACCAACTAAGGGCACCACAGACTGTGGATTCTTTTAAGAAAGGCCTAAAAACACATCTTTTTAGAAAAGCTTTTAACTAAATACTTTTACCTGTTTTATGCTGGTTTTAGCCTAATTTTATGCTTCTTTTAACTTCCTCTATGGTGTTACTTTTATCCTGTTGTGTGTGTATGTGTGTATGCATTGTAGCACTTTGAGATCATATATTTGATGTAAAGCGCAATATAAATAAAATGTATTATTATTATTATTATTACAAGTTGTCCTCAATCGATGAAGCTGACCTAGCTGAGTGTGCTCACTGATAGCCACATCCTGGTTGCCTCAGATGGCTGTTCCCCACTCACAAGCTCTTCCAGACAACTGGGTGATGATGTAGGCAATCTTGGAACGATCGGAAGGAAAAGTCAACGGCTGAAGTCCAAAAATCAGCTCATACTGAGCTAGGAATGACTGACAGGATCCTGGATCTCCTGAGTAAGTCTAAGGTGGAGGCAAGCAGGGGGGTATTTCACAAAACCAAGATAGGGGATTTAGACAGGCTTACTGGGTTATCCTGGATGAACATAGCCTTGACTTGGTTTCACAGAAGAGATCACATATAAGTTACCATGGGAATTTATACTTGGAAGCTAGCCTGCTCCCGACCAGGCTAACAGCCAAGCTAAGTTAATTCTAATGGTAATTACATTATCTGATTGGTTCTGCTAGCTGTCAGTCAAATCAGACCTCCATGCGATTTTTTCAAAGAGCTGTATTCCATTTATATATTATTTGCTACTTGTATTTACTCGCAAAACACAGCAGAATGGCTGCCTATACCATAAGGGTGTCATTTAAATTATGGTGGCCTTATAATACTCGTTGTTTGCTTCTTTTTTGACGGACGTTTGATGAATAGCCTACTGTAGTAGTTGGTTGGAAGTGGAGGGGACATTTTTCGAAGGTGTTTTCAACTAATTCGGCCTTTAAGACAAATTAAGATAATATAGGACATACTTTGTGCATCTTTGAGGTGGCAAAGAGCTTTCTTAATGACGTTGCGTGCTGAGACAAGGAAGCTCTCACACGTGGGTGCATACGTAAATTTGCATTCAGTTGATCTGCCACACCTACTCCCGCTATGTAACAGAAATACTCATGATTCCCATCCAAAAAAGTACAACTTTACCTCGTTGTTCGTCTATATCAAAAGCGGTTGTTCACTTTGTGTGCAAGACGCTATTTTTCGCGTCTTTTTTATTCCCACCGTGAGTTATTTGGGGGAGAAACGAGAACGCGCACACATACCGAAGAACTTACACCTGTCTTGACCTAGCCGCCTCAACTCATCTGCGCTCAGCATTAGTGAAACGTATTTAGCATGTTTACTTTGACCAGGCTTGGTCAACCGCGTGTGTCGTCACTTATCTTGGATCTACTTACTCTGGTTTTGTGAAATAGGCCCCAGGATCCTGGATCTCCTGAGTAAGTCTAAGGTGGAGGCAAGCAGGACCCTGGATCTCCTGAGTGAGTCTAAGGTGGAGGCAAGCGAAGTTCTCAGGCTGGGGGAGCTGGAGGAGGTGGTACTGAAGAGGCTACCTGAGCTGTTGCACCTTAGCGGCAGGGTCGGTCACATTGCTGTAGCTGCCTCCAACTTCCTAGAAACAAACTCAATTTGTGCCTGGTGTTTCCCTAGCATCGCTCCATGCCGATCAAGAACCTTATTTATTTATGCTGGGTCCATTATCTGGTCAGATTGTAATGAACGTCCCGTCAAACGGTGAAAAAACTGAACGAAAAATGCAAGCCCTAGGCCAAGAAACTGAGTAAATAGGCCTAATCATTAGGACTTTACAGAGAGCAGGGGCCTATTGCACAAAACTAGGATAAGGGATTAAGCCGGGATATCTTGGTTATCCTGGCTCAATTTATCCGTGATCCAGTTGCACAAAAGCGGGATAGGGGGCAGCAGGATATGTTATGGTATAAGTTACCGTGGTGATTTATTCTGTGGAGCCAGCCTGCTCCAGACCAGGCTAACCAGGGGGTCAGGATTTGACTGATTAGCTTCGCCGATTAGCAAGGCACTTCCTCGTCGCCATTTTCCAGAAATACATCATGTCCGGTGCCATTTCTCCCGATTTCTCCTCATGCTGGTGACTGTTCCACTCTCAGCTCATGCACAAGCTTAGTGTGGGCACGAGCTCTCCTTCTGTATCTTATGTCAATCAGTAACCTGGCACTTAATTGGCTAAGTAAAACGGCACCGGAAACAAGCCCCTTGAAACGCCGTGTTGAAGCCTGAAAAAATCGTTCAATTTTGGCACTTTTCACTAGCCTAGCATTCCCATTGAAATGAATGGGGGCGGGACTTGTTCACTTTCTCCAGTTCTTATAATACCTCCATGAGGCTAACAGCCAAGCTAAGTTAATTCTAATGGTAATTACAGTATCTGATTGGTTCCGCTAGCTGTCATTCAAATCAGACCTCCATGTGATTTTTTTAAAGAGCTATATTCCATTTATATATTATTTTCTACTTGCATTTACTTGCAAAACACAGCAGAATGTCTGCCTAATACCATATGGATGTCATTTAAATGATGGTGGCCTTATAATTAATATAATTAATTTCTGCAAGTGGGAGTCCCGCCCACTGATCTGTAATAGGTCTGTAGCGTGAGTGGGTCCCACCCCTAGCCCGTTTAGGGCAAACTGAGGGAATGATGCACGACCATTCAAAAACATGACTGGTTTTCTATAGATGCAAAGCTTATTAATGCTAATCGGGGAAGTGTCCCTTTAATTATTGTAGTGAGGATTTTTATCTTGCAACAGTTATGGGAAGAGGAAACAGTTGGTGGGAATCATAGGTCATGACAACTGCCAGTTGGAATGGCTGAATAGTTAAAGGGTCACTGCACCCTAAAATAGGTTTTTTGAGCTGTTGATTGATTGAAAATACTCATAAGTGGTGAACTGTACTATTACCAGGGTTAATATTGACAAAAATCGTGTTTCTCGACAAAAGTAACATTTCGTCTGACTTTGCATTGGAGATATTGCTCTCTCGCGCATACTACCGTTTGAAAACATGCCATGGCATGTTGGTCCAAAATACTGAGGGAATGATGCACGACCATTCAAAAACATGACTGGTTTTCTATAGATGCAAAGCATCTGCCAGTTGGAATGGCTGAATAGTTAATTAACTGCTGCTCACTACAAGGTTTTTGACAGCCGTTGCTTCGTTCAGACCTTATTTTAACTGTATTACCCAAAACTCCATTCATTTTCCCGTAGAGATTTTTTCTTACTAACCAGGAATCGTTAAAATGCTAACGCTAAAAACAAGCTGAATACAAGCTTCCACATGACTACCGCACTCTATGGCTGAGAGCTCCACACTCTCCGAGGCCTTGGCTGGTTCATGGGCATGGGGTGGGTCTGTTGTCCTGCTTTGAGTGTTACGGATAGAATCACTTGTGATGATAAGTGATACAATATCGCTTCACTTCTTATCAAAGGTTACATAACTATAAAGTGTATAACGTTGACTAATATATGATATTTAGCAAGTAAGTGAGATAAGTATCAGGTGGAGTATCACTTGGTGACGTTATCCCTGTTGTTCTCAGCCACCTGCACACACTAAACAAGACTATTGTGTATATCCATTAGAAAATGCTAAATCATCGTGAGATCATCCAAACAGTGACGCAGAAGTCATCACATCAGTGTGATATAAAGGGAGAGTCTGTGACACCAGCTGACCTGCGCTCTGGCATGGTCAAGACATCTGTACTGACTCCATGATGTGAGAATTGTACATACACGATTTGATTATGTATCTGCCAATCTGTATATAAATGATACATTATATATTTCATCCATGTTGCTGGGTCACATTTCTGTTTACACTTTATGACGTTTATGAAGTTTACCCTTTTATACTCTTTATTAAGTTTTTCACATGAGTAGGCTACTGGGACCCTGGCTCAGACCCTGGATCAGTATCGAATCATGAAAGGAAATATGTAATGTTAACAGTGCCATGCAATTGCATTGTAATCATGTAAACAATATTCCATTGAGGTTTGACATTATTTTCATTCTTTTCTGACTTACATTCTGCATTTAATGCATGTTTAGAGTAATTATATATTTATTTAAATATGAGATCATTGTATTGTTCTTGATTTATTACCTCCGCCAAGGAGGGTATGTTTTCATCGGGTTTGTATGTTTGTTTGTCTGTCTTTTCTGGATGGATTTCAGGAAAGGTCTGAAATGACCCAAGGAAGAACAATTACATTTTGGGAGTGCTGTGCTCTCGGAGTGCTTTTCTAGTTTTATTTGTGTTATTTTCCATTTCCTTCAGAGCCCTGGTTTTATGTATCAGTGATGCAAGAGTTTGTTGCAGGATTGGCTTGTAGACGTCGTTGATCATTTGCTTTGAGTGCACGGATGACTGCAGCTATGGAGAACATCACAAATGTATCATCTGCTAACTCCTCTTTCTCTTTCACCGACGTGCTTCCATTCCGTGCCCTCCTGTCTATGACCCCCTGTTTCCTCTTCCTGTATCTCAATGTAGTCATGATGTTCACTCTGAGGTCTAAAGAGATATTCTGTGAAACCCCTCGGTACATACTGTTTGGTGGCCTACTCGTGTCTAACTCTCTACAGCTGTTGTTTACCATCATGTTCTACATTTTGCACCACAGTAAATTTGATGTGGAAAGTGTACAGGTAGTAGGTTATGTCTGCTTTTTGATCTACCTTGCCTCTCGAGTCATCAACACCATCTCGCCGCTTTACATTGGCCTTATGTCTCTGGAACGCTACATAGCCATATGCTTCCCTCTTCGACACGCACAGATAGTGGACAAAAGGCGGACCACTGCGTCAGTAGGTGTGGTGTGGATACTGAGCTTCATATTCTGGACTGCTGAGCTGACTGCTAGCCTAGTGTTGGAAGTCCGCACTCAGACCAGGCAGAGGACCTGCTCAGACTTCATACTGTTCCAAATGCAGATCTCGCTCAGCATCAACACGGCTTTCACGGCCACCGTGTTTGCGCTGGTGAGTGTTGTAATAATCTACACATATATTGCTGTCTTGCTGGTGGCCAAGTCCACGAACTCTGAGAAGACCAGTGCGAGTAAGGCCCACAGAACCATCCTGCTGCACATAGTGCAGTGCGGTCTGTTCCTCCTGTCCATCCTGTTCGGAGTGTTCCGCCGGGCGCTGGCTGTGAGCACGCTGCCCCTAGTGGTGGTGGCTCCGCTGAACTACGCACTGTTCCTGTGCCTGAACATCCTGCCCCTGTGCCTCAGTCCCCTGATCTACGGCGCCAGAGACAAGACATTCAGTTGCCATTTCAAATGCTATTTCCTTTTCTGCATCAAGAGGAACGTGCGCCCATCAGCATGCGTCATGTAGTGTGGCACTTGGAACACATGTTCAGACAGGGCCTTCATTTGGGTTTAGTTCAGGAACACATGCTCAGACAGCGCCTTCATTTGGGTTTAGTTCAGGAACACATGCTCAGACAGCGCCTTCATTTGGGTTTAGTTCAGGAACACATGCTCAGACAGCGCCTTCATTTGGGTTTAGTTCAGGAACACATGCTCAGACAGCGCCTTCATTTGGGTTTAGTTCAGGAACACATGCTCAGACAGCGCCTTCATTTGGGTTTAGTTCAGGAACACATGCTCAGACAGCGCCTTCATTTGGGTTTAGTTCAGGAACACATGCTCAGACAGCGCCTTCATTTGGGTTTAGTTCAGGAACACATGCTCAGACAGCGCCTTCATTTGGGTTTAGTTCAGGAACACATGCTCAGACAGCGCCTTCATTTGGGTTTAGTTCAGGAACACATGCTCAGACAGGGCCTTCATTTGGGTTTAGTTCAGGAACACATGTTCAGACAGCGCCTTCATTTGGGTTTAGTGCATCACATACTGCACACAGAGCTCTGTGCGTAAACACTCATTTTTCTCCTGAAGCCTTCTGCCCTAACGGTAGACCAGCACAGCTCTGACTGATCATGCTGAAGCCTTCTGCCCTAACGGTAGACACACCTCTGACTGATCATGCTAAAGCCTTATGCCCTAACGGTAGACCAGCACACACACCTCTGACTGATCATGCTAAAGCCTTATGCCCTAACAGTAGACCAGCGCACTCATCGCTGAATGATAATGCTAAAGCCTTACGTTTGAGAAGGATCACTATCACTGGTTTGCTAAATTACTTTAAGAACAGACCTGTATCTGTCTTTTAATTATTCCACCTTAAGTCTTTTATGTTTTCTTGTCAATTATTCTTTATTGATTTTACCTTGATTCATGCTTTCTTTTTATGTTCTATTATGATATTTTTATTATTATTATTATTCTTTGCCCATCTATGCTTTCATCTGCTACTACTGTTTGGTTTTGTTTATGTAAAGCACATTGAATGACCTGTGTATGAAATGCGCTATATGAATAAACTTGACTTGACTTGACTTGAACGAGATTATCTGATAATAAACCTTATGTCCTAACGGTAGAGCGACGTGAACCCCTCTGACAATGCAGGAGTAGGCCATTTCAGCGTGCTGATTATTAGGGATTCATTTTTTCTTTTCATTTAAGAAGTGTCCAGTTCACTCGGGCTGGAGAAGGCCGCAGTTCTGTAACCACGACGATGGCATCCTCGTGCAGTCAGTGCACTGCATAAACAGAGATGAGTGACACTCCGCTCATTAATAATGTATAAGCTTGTTAATGAGGTGACACGGGACTGTATTCTGAGACGTCCCAAAAGATTTTACTCTCAAAACAAGACCTCAAGGTCAATGTTGATTTGTGTTTTGTTTGCATGGTGGTACTTTGTACATAAAATACGGATAAAATACAGTGAATTTCATAAATGCAACGTTTTAAACTTAGTTTTATACTTAGTTTTATAAATCAGAATCAGCTTTATTGGCCAGATTTGCAAAAACAAACAAGGAATTTGGCTCTGGTGAATCTTTGCTCTCAAGAACAACACTCAACAATAACATAAAAGGAAAGAATAAATAAAACTACAGAACAGTACGAATAGAATACAGGCAGTTAGGCTGTATAAGAATAAACAATAGATGATAGATAGATGCTATGGGTGGAGTAGGGGAAGGGGGGGAATGCGGGCCTGTTGTCCCCTTCAAGGCAGCCAACAGGCACAGGCCAGACGCACGAGCAATATGCAACTGAAAGAGGGTGGGAATGGAGCAATCATAGTATAGACTATAGAGGTTTATGATGAAATAGAAATATAGTGCAAGGCAGTTCAGTGCAATGATAATGTATTAATAGCAATATTGTAACTGTAAGATTGAAGTGCACATGATATGAGGTAGATGAGCAGACCAGGTGATTGACTTTGTTCGGTGTAAGGGTAAAACAGCAAACAGTGCCCTGTATCGTCTGCCAGAGGGAAGGAGGTCGAACAGTTTGTGATCAGGATGTGAGGGGTCTGTAGAGATTTTTGCTGACATTTCCTGACCCTGGACTGGTACAGGTCCTGGACGGAAGGGAGGTCAGCTCCAATAATCCTCTCTGTAGCCTTTATTGTCCGTTGCAGTCTGGCCCTGTCCTGTTTAGTGGCTGACCCAAACCAGACAGTGATGAAATTGCAGATGACCGACTGAATGATCGCTGAGTAGAAAGTGGTCAGCAGCTCCTTCGGCAGATTAAACTTCCTTAGCTGTCTCAGGAAGTATAACCTCTGCTGGGCCTTCTACTGGATAGTGTCAATGTGGGAAGACCATTTTAGGTCCTGTGAGATTGTTGATCCCAGGAACCTAAAGGAAGTCCACTGTCATCTCCACAGTCCTGTTGGGGACACACCCCTGTGGGGCACCTGTACTGATGGACCGGGTTTTTGATAAGGTACTCCCCAGTCTGACAAGCTGCTGCATGTCCCTGGGGAGTCGAGGTGGTGCAGGAGGAATTGCATACGTCCCTGGGGAGTCGAGGTGGTGCAGGAGGAATTGCATACGTCCCTGGGGAGTCGAGGTGGTGCAGGAGGAATTGCATACGTCCCTGGGGAGTCGAGGTGGTGCAGGAGGAATTGCATACGTCCCTGGGGAGTCGAAGTGATGCAGGAGGAATTGCAGTCCCATATTGATGGCATCATCCGCCGACCTGTTTGCTCTGTAGGCAAACTTCAGGGGGTCTAGCAGGGGTCCTGTTATGTGCTTGAGTGAAGTTTGCAGGGTTCACTGCTAGGGCTGTCTGGTGCCTCACCTGTTATACAGACGCCAGAGCAAGCGCCAGCCCTGTCCTGACTGAACATTTGATCTTGATATCATCTAGGGGCTCCAAGACGTTGACCTTGTTTGTGGTTGGAGGCCAAAGGCCCCCGGCACCTTTTAGGAAGCAGGTAGTATACTTGGAGATAGCTGGCCAGTGTACTTAAAGGGTGCAGGTGGAGGTGGCTGGGCAGTAAACTTAAAGGGTGCAGGTGGAGATGGCTGGGTACTATACTTGGAGATGGCTGGTCAGTATACTTAAAGGGTGCAGGTGGAGATAGCCGGGCAGTATACTTATAGAGTGCAGGTGGAGGTGGCTGGGCAGTATACTTAAAAGTCTCGTCTATTCAGGAGCCAGGTGGTAAAACGCCAGCTCTCAGGTTCTGGGTGCCATAGCAACTTCTGTGTCAGGAGGTCCCTGTACATTGGCAGCTGCCATGGCTGGCTGCTTAGCAACAACCGATCATCCACACCTGAGATCATCCACACCTGGCTCAGGCATTGAGGCAGTCAGTGCTGGAATGAGTGTGAACGGGGCCGAGCCCACAGGAGCGTCTGTGGCCATGTGCATCCATGCCTCCCTCTCCAGCGGTGGGTTTGTGGGCATGTGCCATCCATGCCTCCCTCTCCAGCGGTGGGTTTGTGGGCATGTGCCATCCACGTGGTGTGTGTTGGTTTAATGCGTCCCGCCCCAGCGGTGGGTTTGTGGGCATGTGCCATCCATGTGGTGTGTGTTGGTTTAATGCGTCCCGCCCCAGCGGTGGGTTTGTGGTCATGTGTCATCCACGTGGTGTGTGTTGGTTTAATGCGTCCCGCCCCAGCGCTGGGTTGGCGTTGTGAACGAAGAACCACAGCTCCTCCACAGCTATCCTGAGCTTGGAGTCAAGCATCAGTCCAACAAACGGCATTAGAGCGAAGCTTTCAATAATGAACAATATATTATGATATACTATAACACAATAATGAACATTATACTGTGATATACTAAAACGCATTAGAGCGAAGCTTTCAATAATGAACATTATACTGTGAGGTCCGTGTACTTTTTCGTTCATTCATTATTCTATTTTGGAAGTTGCATGGGAAATGAAAAAGGAGTTGTATATGAATTTTGACGCTGATGTATGACTTGTGAAATTGAATATAGTGCCACGTTTTGATATATTTTACGTATTGAAAATGAAACAATGAACTTTTGGAAAAAACAAAAACTGAATTTTAAAAAAGGCTATTCTGGATTGCATTTGGGTCTATTTTGGACCCAGGTTTTGGGTGACCAGTGGGGTATACTACGAACCTCGATTAGTGCGTTAGCGAGGTATGTTGCGCTCAAAGCCAGGGTATGCTGTGACACGAAAGTGGCTCTGTTTTAGCGTAGTAATCTTGTTTTAATATAGGCGGTCTTGTGCATCTCCACGTTTCACGATTGGCCAAATTCACCCAAACCCAGAGAACGCGCTCTGAGCTGAAAGCCTAGTTGGTATTTTCGGAGGCTGTTGGCCTGTTGATTTGAATGGTGAATGGTGAACAGGTGGCCTGTTGATTTGGTGCATTTAAACGGCCTCAAAAATGGTTACAGTTAACCCCAAAGTAGGCTACCGCCTAGTTTGATAAATTCACCCCTGAGTGAGTTTCGTGAAAGCCACTGCTCCCAGGTTTGGTTGGCAGCTTAAGATACCATGGTGATACAGTGACACTAGAAAAGATTCACTTTCGTATGACAGCATACCCTAGCTCTGAGCGCAACATACCTCGCTACCTCACTAATCGAGGTTCATAGGCTATACCCCACGGGAGGAATATTGTGGTGTGGAGATGCGTGAGTGCGTGGTGCGCGAAACGGTGTAGGCCTACTTCCAGGGAAAAGATAGGATCAGTCAAATGGAATAGGCTAAAATAAAGGAATAAATGAATATCACAAATTAAAAAATTATCGGAAATGTCGTTTTTTTCTAATACTATTATTTGAAGATGATTACACATTTTGAAAACAAAATACAGACATTTCTGCTTTTATTCTTTTGAAGAAAACACCAAGTTGCACCCTTTTCACATTTTCACATTTCATTCCAAAATAGAATAACGAATGAACGAAAAAGTACACGGACCCTATGATATACTATAACACAATAATGAACATTATACTGTGATATACTATAACGCATTAGAGCAAAGCTTTCAATAATGAACATTATACTATGATATACTAAAACGCATTAGAGCGAAGCTTTCAATAATGAACATTATACTATGATATATAACGGCATTAGAGCGAAGCTTTCAATAATGAACAATATACTATGATATACTATAACACAATAATGAACATACTATGATATACTAAAACGCATGTGCAGGAAGCAGCATGTAAGCATGGCTGCATGTGACATTTTGTAAAGATGAACATTCCAGGCCTAACAACAGGTAAGATGCCAAATTTGATGTCACTCTTGTTTGAGTTCAAGCTACAGTATGTATGTTTAGCCTAGTTGAGTTCAAGCCATATGTTTAGCCTAATTGAGTTCAAGCTACAGTATGTACAGTATGTTTAGCCTAATTGAGTTCAAGCTACAGTATGTATGTTTAGCCTAATTGAGTTCAAGCCATATGTTTAGCCTAATTGAGTTCAAGCTACAGTATGTATGTTTAGCCTAATTGAGTTCAAGCCATCCCTGCTGAAAAAAACAGCCTGACCAGCTAAAGGTGGTTTGCTGGTTGACCAGCTTGTTAACCAGCTTATTTGACCACCCTTTGATGGTTAACCAGCTAGACCAGCAAAACTCTCGCGAAAACACACCTTCAGCTGGTTTACCCAGCTTATGATGGTAATTCAGCTGGTTTTGATTGTCGTACCACCTTAAGCTGGTCATTTTAGTTGGTGTTGCTGGTCTACATTGCTGGTTTTTACTGGCCACGCCAGCTTATGTTGGTTATTCTAGAAAACCAGCTTGACCATCTTTGTCAAGCTTGACAGGCTGGTCACCAGCATGACCATCTTAAACCAGTTGTATCCCAAACGACAGGCTGGTCACACCAGCACGACCAGCTTCCTCAGATGGTCACGCCAGCATGTCTAGCTGGTGGCCTAACCAGCTACACCAGCAAAGACCACCAATAATAACTGTGTTTTGGGCAAAGACCAGCAAAGACCAGCTAAAACCAGCTACCAGCCTAAGCTGGTTTCTTGCTGTTTTTTTCAGCAGGGATATGTTTAGCCTAATTGAGTTCAAGTCATATGTTTAGCATAATTGAGTTCAAGCTATATGTTTAGCCTAATTGAGTTCAAGCTATATGTAGCCTAATTGAATAACTTGATGAAGCACTTTGTGGAATGATGCATGAAATGTGCAATCTCTGGTAGCCTAAATGTGACATCACGCTCGGGCTGCCACTCATTGTCTACAGCTGGTCAAGCTTCTCAAGTGTTGCATTCTGGGACCAAGCGTGGGAGCTGCTGTGTCTGACGTGTGCTGATGTGCTGTGTTGTGTTGCACAGCAAAGTGCCAAGTCATCGTGAGATTACACAAATGGTGACGCGCGCTCACCACATCATCCTAATATAAACAGCAGAGACGAGAGAGACCAGATGACCTGCACCCAGGCACGGTCAGCACAGGCCATCACATCTACACGGAGCTGGGAGTGGTGCTGGTGATGGTGTGAGAGCTGCACACAGTGACGATGCCATTCTGTCTGCTAATAACACATGACATATTTCACCCAAGCAGCAGGTACTGTGAACGCTTCCTGACCAGGGACACACTGTGATCCACATGTCTTATTTCTCAGGTTAAGGTCCTCACATGAATAGGCTACTGATGTAATGGGCTTTTAAGTGTGTAAGATGCACATGTCATGTCATGTTTTGTACTTTTTGTATTTTTGGAGAAATGCTGTTATTGAAATACAAAATTGAAATATTTGATAATTTCTGTAAAACAATTGCTATTCACTGTCTGTGTTTTAAAACATTGTGTGCTGTTTTAATGGCAATTTTGTCTACTTTTGTCATTCATCGGGGATCAGTCTAAATATTGTGTTTTTTAATTTGTATTTATTTTTAAAAAGATTTTGTTTTGTTTCATTGTTTTATTTTTGTTTTCCTCAGAAATCTGACTTCATTGGAGTCAGTGGTGCAAGAGGGAGCTGTGGTTTGTTTTGAGTCTGAGGTCACTGTTTAAAATCTCAGTAGACCGTTAACACCATGCAGAACACAACAGCATCTGCTAACTCCTCCCTGTCTCTCACCGACGGCCTTCCATTCCGTGCCCTCCTGTCTATGACCCCCTGTTTCCTCTTCCTGTATCTCAATGTAGTCATGATGTTCACTCTGAGGTCTAAAGAGATATTCTGTGAAACCCCTCGGTACATACTGTTTGGTGGCCTACTCTTGTCTGACTCTCTACAGTTGTTCTTTACCAGTGTGTTCTACATTTTGTATAGCAGCACGTTTGACGAGGCAACTTTAAACATAGTGAGTTATGTGTGCTTTTTGCTTTACATTATCACCCGAGTCACAAATAACCTCCTCTCCCCTGTGTTTCTGGCTCTTATGTCTCTGGAGCGCTATGTGGCCATATGTCACCCTCTTCGACACGCAGCGATAGTCAACAGGAGCAGAACTACAGTGATAGTGGCGGTTGTGTGGTTCATGGGCCTGATCAACTGCACAGCTGACTTGACCCACAGCTTGGTTCAGACTCCAGCCAGTTCCTGTTCAGACGTGGCCATTTCCCAAACACAATTGTCCTATGTCATAAACCAAGTTTTTTCAGGCACTGTGTTTGCGGCGGTGAGTGTTGTCGTTGTCTACACATATATTAGTGTTTCAGTGACGGCCAGGTCTGCAACCTCTGACAAGACGTCCCTCAGTAAGGCTCGCAAAACAGTTCTGCTCCACATGATCCAGCTGGGCCTGTATCTCGTATCGCTGCTGTTCGGTCCCTTCCGTAGGGCCCTGGCTATGAGCGGCCTGAATCCAGTGACCCTTGAGCTGATAGCATACGCTTTGTTTATATGCCTGAACATCCTGCCCAGGTGCCTCAGCCCACTGATCTACGGCGTGAGAGACAAGACCTTCAGTGCCTTTTTTAAGTACAATTTTCTATTCTGCGTCAAAAATAAAGTGCAGCCAACAGTTTGCGACATTTAGTTTGCAAATTTGAAAAATGTCACATTTGTTTTTAATACAGTCTGTATGTATACTTGTATGTGTCCTAAATGGTATGTGCATTGTATATTGAATTCTGTCTATATTGTATTGTGAATATGGCATATTGTGTAGATATCATTTCTACTGCTTAAGTGCATCAGTCGGAACCTAATTCCTTGTGTGAACTCATTTGGCAAAATAAACGTGATTCTGACTGAACTGTTTATGCAGTAAGCTTTCCGTTTGCGACTACGCGTGCGTTTGTAATAAGACATTTACTTGTTTAATAGACTGATGCACTCGATTTGATGATGAAAGCTCTGTAATACAAACAACAGAAGCACAGTATTTCAGAATAAAAACACTGACCACTGAACAAGAGCTTCAGAGAATAAACACATGAGTTGCCTATGAACACATATGAGTTGCCTATGAACACACATGGGTCAAATATGAACACACATGGGTCAGATATGAACACACATGGGTCAAATATGAACACATGAGTTGCCTATGAACACACATGGGTCAAATATGAACATATGGGTCAAATATGAACACATGGGTCAAATATGAACACACATGGGTCAGATATGAACACATGGGTCAGATATGAACACATGGGTCAAATATGAACACACATGGGTCAGATATGAACACAGCACATGGGTCAGATACACACAACGGCTGATATGAACATGTGATTCTCTCCACTGGTTTCATCCACATAAGAGTGCCCAGCTACCTCAGGCTGGAGTAGGTCACAGCTACCTAAACATGATGTGTTCACCATTTCACCCGTATCAGAGCTTCCAGCTACCTCAGTGTGGAGTATAGGCCACAGCTACCTAAACATGATGATGTCACCATTTCAGAGAGTCCAGCTACTGTATCTCAGGTCTCAGGCTGGAGTAGGCCACAGCTACCTAAACATGATGGCGACTCCCTTGCTCATTCAGCAAACTCTGTAAGCATAAGTGACAGTCAGGTTTTACTTCAATAATTAATCAAGTTAATTAATCAATTAGTAACTTAAAGCTACCCTACAGGTGCTAATGGAGGAGCTCGGCTTTTACAGAGGCTACTCTGTTACCGAGGCTACTGTGTTATTCTGCCTTTCCCACCCTGCTATTCTGCATGTTGTTCTATGTTATGTGCTCTGTGTGTTCCCGTCTGTCATGTCTCTTTGTCCCCGCCCATCTCCTTACATGGTCTACACTTCCTGTTTCCCTCCGTTTTTGCTTGCATGTTCCCCGTTATTGTCTTGTTGGTCTCATCATCATGTCCTTCTGTTCATTAGGCAAACAGAACAACATAAACCAAAGAATGTACTGCATTCGTGGTCACGCTGTCATTTTGGGCCTACTGCAATTGCAGTAGCCTCAAGGCCTATTGTGTTTGCTGTAAGTGTTTTGGGCCTAATGCATTTGCTGTGTGAGTCAAGACCATTACTATCTTGAGCAAAACACCAGGGTAGCTAGCGTATTGGTCATATCGTGATTGTCAAAGGTTTTTTTGTTCTCTCCCGTCATCGACTTCCTGAATTTTTGGTCAACGATTCCCGGGACACCGTAGCACCGGGCCATATGAAACTTTGTGGGCATGTAGCCCCAGTAGACTTTTATGGAAAAATTTTAATTAAATGGATAACTACTGTGTATTGTGTGGCGCAGTAATATCCTCACTCTTGCAACCCAATCTGAAGCACAGAAATGTCACGCGAGATCTCACACGAGAGCTCGTGGACTTTCTTTCGTGAGGAACTGGAGTGTTCATAACAGTCTTCTTTTATAAACGTCGGGTTCGTGAGCCAAGTAGTTGGTGGTTCGTTTTATGTGTAGACACCTAGAGCAAGCTTCTGACGAGGTTTGGCGCTGTTTTGAGCAATGTTAGTGGTTTAAAAATGCGATTTTGGAATAGCTCCCGTGCTTCCGTGTGAATAACTCCCGTGCTTCCGTGTGAATCTCGGGTGACATTTCTGTGGTTCAGATTGGGTTGCGGTCTCGAACTGATTCTACGTGTATACAGACTATTCCAAAGTTTACAGACTGATTGGTGCTTTGTTTTATGTGTAGACACCTAGAGCAAGCTGCTGACGAGGTTTGCCGCTGTTTTGAGCAATGTTAGTGGTTTAAAAATGCGATTTTGAAAGCGCATGGCTGAAAGCCCCATGCTAACCCACTGTTTGCCATTTTGGGCTGTAGCTTTTGCCAGTGCTAGCTCTGTACTGCGTGATGAGCGAAAATTACTTCCTCCACGGCTTAGTTGATGTATTTTCATTCAGAAAATAGCTTTATTTTCATTTTCCGCCAAACTTACGCTTTAACGTGGCATATTATACCACAGTCTACTGGCAACAGGGATTCAGCCAGCATTCCACCCCTGAGAACTCAGAGTCCTGTTGCACAACTTGCACTAGTGTTTGGATTGTAACTCGAAGTCCCTGGCAGCATTTAGGGTAGCCTCAGCTATATAGTACGGTGTACCCATGCATCCATATGTTTGGATTGTAACTCTAAGTTAGGGTAGTCTCAGCTATATAGTAAGGTGTACCCATGCATCCATGTGTTTGGATTGTAACTCTAAGTTAGGGTAGCCTCAGCTATATAGTAAGGTGTACCCATGTGTTTGGATTGTAACTCTAAGTTAGGGTAGCCTCAGCTATATAGTATGGTGTACCCATGCATCCATATGTTTGGATTGTAACTCTAAGTTAGGGTAGTCTCAGCTATATAGTAAGGTGTACCCATGCATCCATGTGTTTGGATTGTAACTCTAAGTTAGGGTAGCCTCAGCTATATAGTAAGGTGTACCCATGTGTTTGGATTGTAACTCTAAGTTAGGGTAGCCTCAGCTATAAAGTAAGGTGTACCCATGCATCCATGTGTTTGGATTGTAACTCTAAGTTAGGGTAGCCTCAGCTATATAGTAAGGTGTACCCATGTGTTTGGATTGTAACTCTAAGTTAGGGTAGCCTCAGCTATAAAGTAAGGTGTACCCATGCATCCATATGTTTGGATTGTAACTCTAAGTTAGGGTAGCCTCAGCTATATAGTAAGGTTTACCTATGCATCCATGAAGAAGGGGCTACAATACATGTATACTTATTTGGCTGACGCTGTTATCTGAAGCCCCTTACATTACCAAGATGATGATCAAGATAATGTACAGATCATGACTATCAAGTCAAGTCAAGTCAAGTCACTTTCATTTATATAGCACATTTAAATACAACAGGGGTTGACCCAAAGCGCTTTACATCAGAAGAAGTCAGAATTGGGCAGGACAGTTGATAAAAAGGGGGCCCAAGAATACACAGGTCTTGACTAAATAATGCATAAAATAAGTAAAAAGAAAGATAATGTATAGACCATGATTCTGGCCTCTCCCATAAAGTACACTGTTGGTAAGCTCTATGTATGTTCTGCAAGTCTAGATCAAACAATGCAGCCCTGTAGCAATCTCTCTGTCCTAACGAGCAATCTCTCTGTCCTAACGAGCAATCTCTCTGTCCTAACGAGCAATCTGTCCTAACGAGGAAAATGAACACTTGTGGATGACAAACACAAACAGCAGTGCCGTCAGTGAGCTGAGGAGCTTAGGACCCAGATGGCACAAATGGAACACCTGGTCCAGCTGACCGTGCGCATCTGTGTGTGTGTGGGAGGAGGAAGCAGACAGGCACGGATCTCTCCAGCGACATCAACACCCGCTTCACAAGCAAAACACCAGAAACAATGCTCCAGCAACTTCAAGAAAAAGACAAGTCAACTCAGTTAGGTAGAGTCTTGCTATAAGTAGGTACAAAATGTCACAAGATAATAACTGAATACTGTCTATGTATAGCATATGGCTGTATAGCATATGACCAAATAAGGCTTTTCCAGAAAAACAGTCTTGCTCCTCAGTGTGATGTCATCACTGAACTGACAGTGAGCCTCTCAGGATTATTGCATTGAGCAGCAACAAGCAAAGTAACAAGTTGACATTAAATTGACTTCAATATAATGAATTTAATATATGCTAGTATAGTTGGACATTAAATTGACTTTAATATGTAATGACTTTAATATATTCTGATATAGTTGGGCCTTAAATTGACTTTAATATGTAATGACTTTAATATGCTGATGTAGCTGGGTATTAAATTGACTTAGCTGATATAGTTGGGTATTAAATTGACTTAGCTGGTATAGTTGGGCAATAAATTTACTTAGCTGGTATAGTTGGGCAATAAATTGACTTAGCTGGTATAGTTGGGCAATAAATGGACTTAGCTGGTATAGTTGGGCAATAAAGTGACTTAGCTGGTATAGTTGGGCATTAAATATACTTTGTGTGGTGTGCCCATTTGTGCCCTTTGTGTGGAGTGCCTTGTCAGTTGCCCATGTTTTAGCAAAAAAAACAAAACAAAAAACAAAACACCAATGTAGTGAGAATATTGTGCCAATGGCACATGAGGTCAGTGAGTATATTTGACATTGTGTCACCAAACAAGTGTGATGTATATTAGGCCTATGGTTTCAGAGATGTTAGAAAACCTCTTCTCATATTATTGCTGAACATCTGCTCAGAAACAAATGAACAGTGCAACTTGCTCCAGAGCAGTAGGCCTGTATCATTGTGTTGACGTTAAGCCTCACCACATTATGTTTAAAAACGGAACACTACCCTGCGAGCGCTCAAGATTACTGGCAGGAAGCAGGCATGGCATGGCTGGGATTATAGGCAGGAAGCAGGCATGGCATGGCTGGGATTATAGGCAGGAAGCAGGCATGGCATGGCTGGGATTACAGGCAGGAAGCAGGCATGGCATGGCTGGGATTACTGGCAGGAAGCAGGCATGGCATGGCTGGGATTACTGGCAGGAAGCAGGCATGGCATGGCTGGGATTACTGGCAGGAAGCAGGCATGGCATGGCTGGGATTACTGGCAGGAAGCAGGCATGGCATGGCTGGGCTGCACACGCACAGACCTTTGTGTCATACAGATTAGCTTGAATTGGGATCGCAGGCCCGTCACAACCAACTCCACAGACCCAAGGACTGAGGCTGCACGCCTGCCTTGTCCTCGAATAAATAACATCATTTCCACTAGCACCTGCAGGCCCTGTGCTTTTGGCAGGCTTGAGATGTAGCAATGAAAGCCTTACGCAATGTTTATGTCCAACACTAAATGCACCTGCAAATCTGTTACTCAGTCTGTCTTTCTTTCTTGCTCATTAGCCATATCTATTCAGTCTGGATGTGTGCTGTCTAAAGCCATATCTATTCAGTCTTCTGTGTGTGTGAATGAATGTGTGCTGTATAAAGCCATATCTATTCAGTCTGTCCTGTGTGAATGGATGTGTGTTGTCTAAAGCCATATCTATTCACTGTCCTGTGTGAATGAATGTGTGTTGTCTAAAGCCATATCTATTCACTGTCCTGTGTGAATGGATGTGTTGTCTAAAGCCATATCTATTCACTGTCCTGTGTGAATGAATGTGTGTTGTCTAAAGCCATATCTATTCACTGTCCTGTGTGAATGGAGGTGTGCTGTCTAAAGCCATATCTATTCACTGTCCTGTGTGTGTTGTCTAAAGCCATATCTATTCACTGTCCTGTGTGTGCTGTCTAAAGCCATATCTATTCAGTCTGTCCTGTGTGAATGGATGTGTGCTGTCTAAAGCCATATCTATTCACTGTCCTGTGTGAATGGAGGTGTGCTGTCTAAAGCCATATCTATTCACTGTCCTGTGTGTGTTGTCTAAAGCCATATCTATTCACTGTCCTGTGTGTGCTGTCTAAAGCCATATCTATTCAGTCTGTCCTGTGTGAATGGATGTGTGCTGTCTAAAGCCATATCTATTCACTGTCCTGTGTGAATGGAGGTGTGCTGTCTAAAGCCATATCTATTCACTGTCCTGTGTGTGTTGTCTAAAGCCATATCTATTCACTGTCCTGTGTGAATGGAAGTGTGTTGTCTAAAGCCATATCTATTCACTGTCCTGTGTGTGCTGTCTAAAGCCATATCTATTCACCGTCCTGTGTGAATGGAAGTGTGTTGTCTAAAGCCATATCTATTCACTGTCCTGTGTGTGCTGTCTAAAGCCATATCTATTCACTGTCCTGTGTGTGCTGTCTAAAGCCATGTATGCCATGTATGTAGATATCTGGGCTACTGTCTGCACAAGCTTTATATATCTATGTGTAAACACACTGATATTTGCCCATCTGTGCTGCTGGCGGGGTTCCCATCAAATATTAATTATTCATAAAGGTATGGTCTCCATGTTGTAGGCCTACAATGCTGCATGTTTTAGAAAACATGTTTGTTTGTCAAAGACTGATCAGCAAGAGGCAGTAAGACTGTTAGTCTTTGACAAAAATAAATAGGCTAGCCTACTTGAAACAACAACATTATGCAATATCCAACGGAAAACCATGTCTACAATTAAAATGCAAAAGCAACGGAAATCTGATCTGGCAAGAGGGCCCACCTCATACATTCATCATCCTCATGTGTTTTGGTAAGAGGGCCCACCTCATACATTCATCATCCTCATGTGTTTTTCTGTGTCGTAGACTAGAGACAGCCAAAAAAAAACATTAAATTATTAGGCTAGTGTAACAAGCACTGGGGAAATTAAATGAATAGAGGCTAAGTGCTATCATCAAAGATCCTTAATTACTGCTTTAACTCTGCTTTAACCCTCTCTGCTATCATTACTAACTTAGTTTTTCCCCCTTTCTTAAATGCTGGTGTGCGATGTCACGAGTTCTTTTGTGCACATGTATACTTCAATTATAGGCCTACTGATCTTTTTCTTGCAGGTCTTGAGCGGTCTTGAGTTACAGAGTAGGATGTCACTTCACTCATCATCCGGACCACTTGGTGGCGATAAAGCGCTATATTTTGTATTTAGCAACTAGAAGAAGATTATCTGGTTGCTCGTGGCGACAGCAGGGCGTCGTAAACAACCCTTCTATTTCGGCTCTCGTTGGCTTGCCATGTTTCTCGGGATTTGTTTAAATCACTTCAAGACAGCTTTTTGAACATTAGATCATTTTCAGGGAAGACCATTTTATGGATATTCCGAGATTCCAGGTATGTCCTTCCAAGATGCCGTCGTCGACTTCATCACAAAGTGTTAGGTGTTAGGCTAATCTGAACGTTAACCTAGCTCATGTAAGGTTAAGCTTGCAGAGTTGCCTTCTCTTGAACCCGTTCAACTCAACTGACTGAATCGTTAATAAAAAATAAATGGCAACGAGTAACATCATTATATTTAATACAGATTAATGTAAGGTAATGGTTACCTTAACTTACCACATAGCTCAACATGTTATCCCTTAGCTGCGGTAACGTTAACGTCATTGTGTTGTTAAGCTGCTGCTGTCACAGCTGAATGACCGAAAAGTTAAATGATAATGTTAATGTGATTAGGCGACTAATTGTACATTGATATGGATTCAATAAGTACATTATTAACTAACGCAAAAGTCTTTACACTTTAAATGACTATTACATGATAGCCTCTCTCTATTGCATTATAATGTAATGTTAATTTGTCGTCTCCTTGTGTAGTGAAAGTCCAGTTTAGCCTATGGCAGAGCTGCATATCATTGGCCAGATCATTGGAGCCAGCGGATTTCCTCAAAGCAGTCTCTTTTGCAAGTGGGGAGTCCATACAGGTGAGTTAACTGGTGCCCTAACTTGCAATGACACACTTGAAGGTAAAATATTACCAAATGTGCCAGTAATCAACAACCCCCCCCCCCCCCCCCCCCTCTATCTCTCTGCCCAAGGTGGAGCATGGAGACTTTTGTCTGGCCTCAGGGAGGGTCAGACCCAAGTAGATTTCCCCCAGACAGGAGAAATGGCATATTGGAGTCACCCAGTTGACCTCCATTATACCACCAAGGGTCTCCAGGGTAAGTAGAGAGGTCCCCTTTATGTAGGCCTAGTTTTTATAGCACCAGTAACATCAGTCTGGTGTTAAGAACATCAGTGTAGATATATAACATTAGTGTGTAGTGTTAATATGTAACATTGTGTTATATATAACATCAGTGTAGTGTTGACATACAGTATAACATCAGTGTAGTGTTGATATAACATTAGTGTAGTGTTAATATACAGTATAACATCAGTGTAGTGTTGATATGTAACATTAGTGTAGTGTTAATGTATAACATCAGTGTAGTGTTGATATAACATTAGTGTAGTGTTAATAACGTCAGTGTAGTGTTAATAACATCAGTGTAGTGTTGATATATAACATTAGTGTAGTGTTAATATATAACATCAGTGTAGTGTTGATATGTAACATTAGTGTAGTGTTAATAACATCAGTGTAGTGTTTATATAACATTAGTGTAGTGTTGATATATAACATCATTGTAGTGTTAGTATTTTCAAATTAGTCTGAGGGCATTGCAATGCACATCATGAGGTAATTACGTTGTAGCAAAGTTAATGTGTGTAACAGAATGCCAGCATGTCATGATTTACCTAACCATAGCCTGTAGTATATTATTGCATTGCAGTGTTTTATTGTGGGAGATGTCAAACTGTAGACTTGTACCCTCTGTAGGGTGGCCTAAGCTAACTGTAGACTTGTACTGTTTCTACGGTGGCCCACGCTAACTGTAGACTTGTGCCCTCTGTAGGGTGGCCTAAGCTAACTGTAGACTTGTACCCTCTGTAGGGTGGCCTAAGCTAACTGTTGACTTGTACTGTTTCTACGGTGGCCTACGCTAACTGTAGACTTGTGCCCTCTGTAGGGTGGCCTAAGCTAACTGTAGACTTGTGCCCTCT
This sequence comes from Sardina pilchardus, assembly GCF_963854185.1. Classification (NCBI taxonomy): domain Eukaryota; kingdom Metazoa; phylum Chordata; class Actinopteri; order Clupeiformes; family Clupeidae; genus Sardina; species Sardina pilchardus. Next base: position 942,597 of record NC_084998.1, on the reverse strand, counting down.
GCTAAGCTAAGCTAACTGTAGACTTGTGCCCTCTGTAGGGTGGCCTAAGCTAACTGTAGACTTGTACCCTCTGCTAAGCTAAGCTAACTGTAGACTTGTGCCCTCTGTAGGGTGGCCTAAGCTAACTGTTGACTTGTACTGTTTCTACGGTGGCCTAAGCTAACTGTAGACTTGTACCCTCTGCTAAGCTAAGCTAACTGTAGACTTGTGCCCTCTGTAGGGTGGCCTAAGCTAACTGTAGACTTGTGCCCTCTGTAGGGTGGGCTAAGCTAAGCTAACTGTAGACTTGTACCCTCTGTAGGGTGGCCTAAGCTAACTGTAGACTTGTGCCCTCTGCAGGGTGGCCTAAGCTAACTGTAGACTTGTGCCCTCTGTAGGGTGGGCTAAGCTAAACTAACTGTAGACTTGTGCCCTCTGCAGGGTGGCCTAAGCTAACTGTAGACTTGTGCTCTCTGTAGGGTGGGCTAAGCTAAGCTAACTGTAGACTTGTACCCTCTGTAGGGTGGCCTAAGCTAACTGTAGACTTGTGCCCTCTGTAGGGTGGCCTAAGCTAAGCTAACTGTAGACTTGTACTGTTTCTACGGTGGCCTAAGCTAACTGTAGCCTTGTACCCTCTGTAGGGTGGCCTAAGCTAACTGTAGACTTGTGCCCTCTGCAGGGTGGCCTAAGCTTACTGTAGGCTTGTACCCTCTGCTAAGCTAAGCTAACTGTAGACTTGTGCCCTCTGCAGGGTGGGCTAAGCTAAGCTAACTGTAGACTTGTACCCTCTGTAGGGTGGCCTAAGCTAACTGTAGACTTGTGCCCTCTGTAGGGTGGCCTAAGCTAACTGTAGACTTGTGCCCTCTGTAGGGTGGCCTAAGCTAAGCTAACTGTAGACTTGTACCCTCTGCAGGGTGGCCTAAGCTAACTGTAGACTTGTACCCTCTGTAGGGTGGCCTAAGCTAACTGTAGACTTGTACCCTCTGTAGGGTGGCCTAAGCTAACTGTAGACTTGTACCCTCTGCTAAGCTAAGCTAACTGTAGACTTGTACCCTCTGTAGGGTGGCCTAAGCTAACTGTAGACTTGTGCCCTCTGCAGGGTAGGCTAAGCTAAGCTAACTGCAGACTTGTACCCTCTGTAGGGTGGCCTAAGCTAACTGTAGACTTGTACCCTCTGTAGGGTGGCCTAAGCTAACTGTAGACTTGTACCCTCTGTAGGGTGGCCTAAGCTAAGCTAACTGTAGACTTGTGCCCTCTACAGGGTGGCCTAAGCTAAGCTAACTGTAGACTTGTGCCCTCTGCAGGGTGGCCTAAGCTAAGCTAACTGTAGACTTGTGCCCTCTGCAGGGTGGCCTAAGCTAAGCTAACTGTAGACTTGTGCCCTCTGCAGGGTGGGCTAAGCTAAGCTAACTGTAGACTTGTGCCCTCTGCCGGGTGGGTTAAGCTAACTGTAGACTTGTGCCCTCTGCAGGGTGGCCTAAGCTAAGCTAACTGTAGACTTGTGCCCTCTGCAGGGTGGCCTAAGCTAAGCTAACTGTAGACTTGTGCCCTCTGCAGGGCTAAGCTAACTGTAGACCTAAGCTAAGCTAACTGTAGACTTGTGCCCTCTGTAGGGTGGCCTAAGCTAAGCTAACTGTAGACTTGTACCCTCTGCAGGGTGGGCTAAGCTAAGCTAACTGTAGACTTGTGCCCTCTGCAGGGTGGGCTAAGCTAAGCTAACTGTAGACTTGTGCCCTCTGCAGGGTGGCCTAAGCTGCACGTGCAGGTGTGGCACCAGGACTCCTTTGGCCGCTGTGAGCTGTACGGTTACGGCTACTGCCACGTGCCCTCCAGCCCGGGGCACCATCGGCTGCAGTGTGCCACGTGGCGACCCCAGGGTTCCTGGCAGGAGCAGATGGCTCAGATGTTTGTTGGTGGCGGCCCTCAACTCCGATCGCCAGACCTCATCTACAGCGGCGCTGACCGATATCGTCTTCGCACGGTGGCCATGGGCGTGGTAGAGGTGGAACTGGGCATCATTTTGCGTCATTTCGACAGATACGGCGTCGAGAGCTGAAGACCTGGACCAAGAGCATGCCACACCGAGGAGACATTCCAACACTATGGAGAGAGGTGGTGGCTGAAGAACACTCATGATATAGAGGAGACATTCCAACACTTTGGAGAGAGGTGGTGGCTGAAGAACACTCATGATATACCAATGCCATTTGCTATTATGTATCATCAGTAAGCCAAGAGGGTTATATCATATTGTAAACAGTTCAGTTTGGAGAGTCATGGTACTTCAGAAGTGCGTGGCTAGTAAGAGCCAGAGGCCCTACAGAGATATTGTGCAAGCCACTTATGCCTTCTCGTTACGACTGATCATGTTTTTATGGAAAGTTATGGAAACCCAGAGCTTTTAAATTGTATAACCTTTGAAAACACATTTCTACAGCATTTTGAAAACACATTTCTACAGCATTGTTTTATTGTGTTGAGATTTTTAAATGATCAATGTTTATGTAATAAAATTGTTCCAGCCTGAACCAGAGTTTTTTGTCACCTTTTTTTGTCACTTTGAGGTTTCAAGAAAATTACTATTGGATTCTTAAAATGCAGTTCTTCAGTGGCCTAGCTTGGTTACCTCAGGTGTTCTGCTGTGGAATATTTGTGATTAACCCATCCCTGCATGTATTTAATCAATCTGTCTACCCATGCTTCAATATTGAATGGAAGATTTGAAAACTTGTGAAATAACTGTTAAAAATATGCTGTCATGTGGTATAAGTGAACCCCTCTGGGAAAGCCTTGAGAGCCCTGTATGGTGACATGGTGTATGGTGTACAGTGTACAGCATATCTATCCTGCTACTTTAGGGTGTTTTCTTCCTTGTTTGTGTGTTAGTTCCGGTCGGGTTCTCAACCAATGGTTGAGGCCCAAAGGGAAAGGGCGGGAACAGATTGCTGCCTGTGCCTGAGGAGGAGTGGGTCTCATCTCAGCAGCTTGCTGCCTGTGCCTGAGGAGGAGTGGGTCTCATCTCAGCAGCGTGGAGTGGCGCTGGAGGACTGCTGGCTCCTGCCACCGGCACACAGGCAAGTGGGCATCCAGGAGACTCTGTTTGGTTGCTGGATATACTGTACATCTGGCCAAGTGAGCGCTGGGGACTATTCTCTACAGATAAGTTCAGCCTTTAAAGTTCATACAGTGAATGTTTTTAATGAGAATAGATAGATATAGATATAGTCTATTTATTTGTTTTGAGTTTTTTATTTATTTAGTTTATTTTTTATTTTGTGCATATTGAGCATAATCTTTTTTGTACAGTTAAAGGGGCTCAAAGAGAGGCTGGATGCTTGTCCTAAAGCATCCGTAACTTCCCTCAGTGAGCACAGCCCTCCTCCCAAACAGGACACACCAGGAAGTTGTGGCTGGTTCTTTTCCTCTCTGTGAAGTCTAAATAATTAACCCAAAATAGGTTATGGGATAGTGAGCTGTTTTTGCCAGCAAAGATAAGAGCTACGTAACTTTAACAGCACTTCATCTGACTCATTCTTGTGTGAATGTAATTCATTTACTTGCGGCATGCTTAATGCACACATTGAAACCTGTTCTGCATGCATTTGTTGAATATCTGGCATTTTTTATTTTATTTTAAAGGAATTGCAATTTGTTAGTTTCAGTTGGTGGATTTTCACCTTTGAAGTCCGAATATGGAATTTGAAATGAGCACGTGTGAGGAGTGGGACAGGACTCTTTATTTCAAGATGTCAGAGCAGCAAGCCAAGCCACTGATTTGACCCAGCACTCTGGGTCGTCTTGCTCTGATCTCCCTCAACACCAAAGAGAGCTGTGCTTGTGGAAGCAGCGCAGCAAGGTGCGGTGCGAAGAGAGCTGTGCTTGTGGGCGCGCTGAGGTGCGAAGAGAGCTGTGCTTGTGGCTGCGGTGCAGCGAGGTGCGGTGCGAAGAGAGCTGTGCTTGTGGACGCGCTGAGGTGCGGTGCGAAGAGAGCTGTGCTTGTGGGCGCACTGAGGTGCGAAGAGAGCTGTGCTTGTGGACGCGCTGCGCTGAGGTGCGGTGAGGTGCGGGGAGGATGAGGACGGTGAGCGTGCTCCTCGCTGGGCTCTGTGCGCTCGCCTGCGTCCACCACAGCAGCGCTCTGTCCACATGCCGGCCGCTGGACGGGGACCTGATGAGGAGGAAGCGGATCGAGGCCATCAGGGGTCAGATCCTCAGCAAGCTGCGCCTGCCCAAGGAGCCGGAGCTGGAGTCGGACGAGGAGGACGAGCAGGCGCCGCCCACTCTGCTGTCCGTCTACAACAGCACCGTCCAGCTGGGCCACGAGCTCACGCAGCATGCCGCCGCCGCCTGGACACACGACGAGGACGAGGGGACCTACTACGCCAAGGAGGTGCACAAGTTCACCATGCAGCAGCGTGAGTACAGTACAGCCATACATTATATACATACATTATATTATATTACATACCTGCATACTACGCCAAGGAGGTGCACAAGTTCACCATGCAGCAGCGTGAGTACAGCCATACATTATATACATACATTATATTATATTACATACCTGCATACTACGCCAAGGAGGTGCACAAGTTCACCATGCAGCAGCGTGAGTACAGCCATACATTATATACATACATTATATTATATTACATACCTGCATACTACGCCAAGGAGGTGCACAAGTTCACCATGCAGCAGCGTGAGTACAGCCATACATTATATACTGTACATACATTATATTATATTACATACCTGCATACTACGCCAAGGAGGTGCACAAGTTCACCATGCAGCGGCGTGAGTACAGCCATACATTATATACATACATTATATTATATTACATACCTGCATACTACGCCAAGGAGGTGCACAAGTTCACCATGCAGCAGCGTGAGTACAGCCATACATTATATACATACATTATATTATATTATATTACATACCTGCATACTACGCCATACATTATATACATACATTATATTATATTACATACCTGCATACTACGCCAAGGAGGTGCACAAGTTCACCATGCAGCAGTGTGAGTACAGCCATACATATACATTAAATATTATACCTGCACACCTTATATACATACATTACATATACATTATACATTACAAAGTGGGGAGAAAATGTATTTGATACCATGCTAAAGTGGCCTAAAAAGAGGAATATAAAAGCATCACTTGACAATTGATCTTAATGTCTTAATTAAAAAAAATAGTAAAAATCAAACCGCTAAGGACCAATTTTCTTTGTGATTGAAGAATGTATCGTAAATAAATACATGTTCTTCTTAAATGCTAGGTGGAAGGAAGTATTTGACCCCCTATGTAACCCTGTGGGAATTTGGGGCAGGCAGATTAACAAAGGGGCAGGCAGATTTTTATTTTTAAAGGCCATCTATTTCATGGATCCAGGATTTTATGCATCCTGATAAAGTTCCCTTGGCCGTTGGAATTAAAATAGCCCGACATCATCAGTGCCCTTCACCATAGCTAGAGATTGGCATGCTGCTTTTTCCAGGAGGCCTTTTAGCCTGTTTGATGCTCATTGAGCTCAGTACAGCCATACATTACATACATACATACATGCATACATTATATTTACATATATTACATACCTGCACATGTGCAGACACAAGCAACAGTTTACAGATACAGTAGGAAAGATTTACACAGTGTGTATGTGTGTGTGTGTGTGTGTGTGTGTGTGCGTGCTTTATAAGAACATAATTCTTGTTTTGATAAGAGTGTCTCTGTTTCTCTCTCTCACTCCCTCGGAGTGTGTGTGTTTGTGTGTGTGTGTGTGTGTGTGTGTGTATGTGTGTGCGTGTGGTTTATATATGTCTGCCGATAAGCGTGTGTCTGTTTCTGTGTGTGTGTGTGTGTGTGTGTGTGTGTGTGTGTGTGTGTGTGTGTGTGTGTGTGTGTGTGTGTGTGTGTGTGTGTGTGTGTGTGTTCACGCCGATTATCTGGAGAGGAAGGAAGCCAGTACTCAGCATGTAGCATTAGTGACTCAGTTCCTGTATACAATGACTCCTATCTCCATAAAACAACATCCTGCATCCTCAAACACACACACTAGCCCATATTAACACCCGGTTCTCCATCCTCAAACACACACACTGTATATTAACACCCGGTTCTCCATCCTCAAACACACACACTGTATATTAACACCGCTCCTCCATCCTCAAACACACACACTGTATATTAACACACGCTCCTGCATCCTCAAACACACACACTGTATATTAACACACGCTCCTGCATCCCCAAACACACACACTAGCCCATATTAACACACGCTCCTGCATCCTCAAACACACACACTGTATATTAACACCCGGTCCTCCATCCTCAAACACACACATTGTAGCCCATATTAACACACGCTCCTGCATCCCCAAACACACACACTGTAGCCCATATTAACACACGGTCCTCCATACTCAAACACACACACTGTATATTAACACCCGGTCCTCCATCCTCAAACACACACATTGTAGCCCATATTAACACACGCTCCTGCATCCCCAAACACACACACTGTAGCCCATATTAACACACGGTCCTCCATACTCAAACACACACACTGTAGCCCATATTAACACACGCTCCTGCATCCTCAAACACACACACTGTAGCCCATATTAACACACGGTCCTCCATACTCAAACACACACACTGTAGCCCATATTAACACACGCTCCTGCATTCTCAAACACACACACTGTAGCCCATATTAACACACGGTCCTCCATACTCAAACACACACACTGTAGCCCATATTAACACACGCTCCTGCATCCTCAAACACACACACACTGCATATTAACACACACTCCTCCATCCCCAAACACACACACTGTAGCCCATATTAACACACGCTCCTCCATCCCCAAACACACACACTGTAGCCCATATTAACACACGCTCCTCCATCCTCAAACACACACACTGTAGCCCATATTAACACACGCTCCTGCATCCTCAAACACACACACACACACTGTATATGTGTATATATATGTAAGTCTCTGAGCATCAGCTTCTTGATCACTTCACACTTTCTCTGCAGCCCCATGGACTATTCAGTTTTAAAAAAACAAAATAATAACAATAATTGGACAATAATCGTTGAAACTAGTTCAAGACAAGAGATCTATGGAAACACATGAAATGAGGTAGATATACAGTAGAGAAGCCAGACGCTCAAGTGCAGCCTTATTCATTTCCTTCCCTAGATCAAGGCAGATTCTAGATAACAAAAAATGCAGAATGCACCTTTGAAAAATGGATATACTAAATGAAATATTGAGAGGTTGAATTGTAGACATGGGAGAAATGGAACTGGTCTTAGAATATTTTTACTTAGAAACAGGGTGTGGTTTACAGATGCAGATGCTCTATAATTTTGGACGCTAGCTGTGGTCTAGTGTGTATGGGTGTTTCTGTCTCGCTGCCTTAGTTGAATTAACAATTTCTCAAGGAAAACCACCAGCAGTGCTGTCCCAATACATCTCTCTCTCTCTGCTGTCCCAATACATCTCTCTCTCTCTCTCTCTCCCTCTCTCTCTCAATGCTGTCCCAAAACATCTCTCTCTCTCCCTCTCTCTCTCTCAATGCTGTCCCAAAACATCTCTCTCTCTCTCCTCCAGACGACTGGTCCCTACTGATGGTTGGCCCCCTTCTCAGGGTTCTCTCGTCTTTTCTGAGCCTTTATTTCTCCTGGTGGCTTCTCAGGGCTCTCCAGCCACAGCACCACAGGGGGACACGTAATTGCTAGGGGAGCCCTAATATGGGACGAGCCTGGCGGAAGTCTGTGGTGGCGAGAAGTGGAGTGATCTGGCGGGCGTCTCTGGCGGTCTCATCAATGTGTAATTACTGTGCGATACAGGGTCCATTTTGGCCCCGTCGGCAGACATGGCCAGCCTTTGGAACGGAGCGAAATGGGAAAACCTCACCCCTGAGGATCTCTTCGCAATGACAACAACACACAAATATGCCCAAAACAGCAGTTGCTTTTAAGCCTTAGTTTGTAATTTATTTAGTTTGTTTTATTGTCAAGGACGTTTTAAATGTATGGTTCAAGATCAGTAATATGAGCGTACCACTTCACCTTCAGCAAAGAGTACATTTGAGAAGAAAAGAGTTTCAGGTGTTTTTTGTGTGCTTGAGGTGTCTTTAAGACTTTTTGATTTCCTAAGTCCATTTTGTTTTGTCTATTTAATGTTTTTATTATCATTATTACTATTATTCTATTGTATTTACTTTTTAACTATTATTTTAACTATTGCCCTTTTATGCTCTTATTTACAATGACTTTTTGCTATTGTTTATGTGTGTGTGTGTGTGTATGAAATGCACTGAAGCAGCTCGCCCTGCCCTGTGTGTCCCATGTCTCCAGGGGAGAACAGTACGAAGCACCAGCTGCTGTTCAACCTGACGCAGATGCGGGCCAGCTTGGGGCCGGACCTGCTCTCCCGGGCGGAGCTGCGGCTGCAGATCAAGAGTCCGCTCATGCCCAACGGGACGGAGCAGAGGCTGGAGTTGTACCGGGGCACGGGGCAGCAGAGCCGCTACCTGGGCTCACGCTTCGTGTCCAGGGACCTGGCCGACCGCTGGCTCTCTTTTGACGTGACACAAACGCTGAGAGACTGGCTTCAGGGACCAGGTAAGTCATCATCTTCATCATCATCGTCATCAATGTCTTCACTTCCAAAAGATGAGACACATGCTTTAATCCTCTCCAATCACCATAGCATATATTTGGTCTTAGATATCGGCAATGATCTAAATCTGCTGTTTGCTATGTGCCAACATTTCTTTGGTCTTTGATCTGTCCAGATGTGGAACAAGGCTTCCAGTTGAAAGTGCACTGTGACTGTGGTGAAAAAAGGAAGGACTTCCTGTTCTCCATATCCGGTACGGGACGTGTCATGAAGCAGCTGCAGGAGACACTCAGAGGATGCCGAGTGCTGCTGTTAAACTGATGTCATTAATGATGTCGTTTGTGTCCCCCAACAGGCATGGCCAAACTCAGAGGTGACACAGGCGCTCTCGCAATGTATATGCAGAAGCCTCACATCTTAGTGATGTCACTTCCTGTGGAAAATAAGGATGACCAGCATTCCCGCAGGAAGCGTCAAACTTCAACTGCTGAAACATGCTCAGAGTGAGAAGTGATGCCATGACCTGAACAGGAAATAGTCTTCATATTATTATTATCTTCATGATCTAACTTAGCCTGTGTTTGATCCTACAGAAAGTCAGAGAACTGCTGCGTAAGACAGTTGTACATTGATTTCCGTAAAGATCTCGGGTGGAAATGGATTCATGAGCCCTCTGGTTACCACGCCAACTACTGCATAGGCTCCTGTTCCTATGTGTGGAACACGGAAAACAAATACGCTCAGGTAAACACATACACTATATGTTGCTAGGTATTGTCCCTGTATATTGATATGTATCTATATGTTGCTAGGTATTGTCCCTGTATGTTGATATGTATCTATTGCTAGGTATTGTCCCTGTATGTTGATATGTATCTATATGTTGGTAGGTATTGTCCCTGTATGTTGATATGTATCTATATGTTGGTAGGTATTGTCCCTGTATGTTGATATGTATCTACAGTACCCTCCAGAATTATTGGCACCCTTGGTAAAAGTTGACTAAAAATAGGTATAAAAATAATCTTTAGGTGATTTATTGTACTCCCACAATGAAAACAACGAGGAAAAATATACCCTGCAAGGCAAGCAAATTTATTCTGAGAAAAAGGAAAATCTCATAAAGAAATAAATATTTTTAACAAAAACAGCTTGCTCACAATTATTGGCACCCCTGAAATATATTATGTACAACATTTAACAGGAGCATTTTCCTATGTAAATGCAACGTTTTAAAGTAAATCAGAGTGTCTGTGAACTTTCAGAAGTAGTTCATGACGTTCTTTTTCACTATGGTATGAAAATGAAGTCACTCAGAGGCTATATCCTCTAGTCATTTTTCAACATTGGAGAGACAAGAGAATACACTAAATTGAAATAAAAAGAAATTGTGTTGACATTTGTAAGTAAGAGAATGTCTATGGAAACTAGGTATTTTGTTGAAAATGCCTATATTTCCAGTTAAAATGATGACTAAAAGGTTCTAATCATCTGGAAATGTGGCAAACATGCTTGGACAAAGACCCATGGCTATTTTGCTCCCACGCACAGTATGGAGGATGGTATGATACGAACCACTGTTGAGAGTTACAGACAAAGCTATCATCTTGGGGTCACCAAGTCCCCCCCAAAAATCTTCAAAAGTGACCTCACTGCTAATAGATTATTTAGACAGCATGTCAGGTTAAAGCCAGTAGAGTCATTTAATGAGCAATGTAAATGGCAGGAGTTACTGAATGGTACCATGACATGTCTGGGAGTGTGGTCTATTGTCAGATGGAAATAAAATGATGCTCTTTTGCTAAAAACACTTAAGGTGTCTTTGGCGTACATAGAAGAATGACTATACTAAAAAGAACCCCATGCCTAATCAGAATTATGGTGGAAGGGCTGTGCTATTGTGGGGCTGTTTTAATTTCCAAAGGCCTTGGGAACCTAATTAAGGTGCATGGCATCATGAACACCAAGAAAAAACCTGAACATTTTCAAAGGAAATCAAACAATCTCTGCCAAGGCCCTAAAAGTTGGTCATGATTGGATCATTCATCAGGTCAATGAACCAAAACAAATGCACAGATCAAAACAAATATGGTTTACTGAACACAAAATCAAGCTTCAGACATTGCCATAGCAGTCCCCTGATCTAAACTCCATAGAAAAACAGTGGGATGAGTCAACGAGAAGAATGCACAAGTGTGGACCTAGCAATCTGGACGATCTGGGGAGGTTTTGTAAAGATGAATGGTCTTAAATCCCTTACTTTGTATTCTCAATCTTTATGGGGTGTCAGAGAAGAATATTACATGCTGTTTTATTGACAAAGGGAGGTTTAAGAAGGTATTACAAGTAGGGGTGCCAATAATTGTGAGTGACGTGTTTTTATTAAAAACATTTATTTCTTTATGAGATTTTCCTTTTTCTCAGAATAAATTTGCTTCCCTTGCAGGGTGTATTTTTCCTCATTGTTTTCATTGTGGGAGTACAATAAATCACCTAAAGATGATTTTTTAGACCTATTTTTAGTCAACTTTTACCAAGGGTGCCAATAATTCTGGAGGGTACTGTATATGTTGCTAGGTATTGTCCCTGTATGTTAGTGTGTATCTATATGTTGGTAGGTATTGTCCCTGTATGTTAGTGTGTATCTATATGTTGGTAGGTATTGTCCCTGTATGTTAACGTGTATCTATATGTTGGTAGGTATTGTCCCTGTATGTTGACATGTATCTATATGTTGGTAGGTATTGTCCCTGTATGTTAATATGTATCTATACGTTGCTAGGTATTGTCCCTGTATGTTAATATGTATCTATATGTTGCTAGGTATTGTCCCTGTATAAGCACCATAATCCAGGAGCGTCGGCCCAACCCTGCTGTGTTCCGCACGTCATGGACCCTCTTCCCATTCTCTACTATGTGGGTAGACAACATAAGGTACAACATTAGAAAGACCAAAGAACTGGAAATAAACTAAAGCATTTCCATGTTAAATTCAACTTTTTTTACACTACGTTTAAGTTTTACACTAATTTGTTTCAAATTCAGTTCATTTGCTGTAGGTATGACATCTCAACACACTGTGAACATTCTGTCTGTGCTTTACAGGTGGAGCAGCTGTCCAATATGATCGTCCGCACCTGCAAATGCAGCTGAGGAGATACTGTGCCACTATATGCAGATGACATCGTGTTTTACCACCTCTTTATGTACTACCTACTTTGTGAGATTTAGAAGATCTTACAGACACAGTTATACTGTCAACCACCAACATTTATGCAGCCATCACACAATTATTGTTCTTCATGGTGTATTCGCACAATGCTGCAGACATCCACTGGCTCACAGTCTTATTTTCTCTGTTTATTAAAAAAGGGTTTTTATTCTGTAGAAGGCATTAAACTCTCCACCTCTTCTCAGAGCCATAACACTTGACATTTGACAGGAAAGTATCTGAAAAGACTGGTGGGGGTTTACCACTGAAGAGAGTGTGCAGTATAAAAGACTATGATATAACATCTGGTTTTAATTTATGTTTTAAATTGTGCTTTTATAGTCCTTTACATCGTATGTTTCAGAGTTGTGTCATATCCATGAACGTAATGCATTCACTTATAAGCGACTGAAAATGTCTGAACGGCTGATTTATGAGTGAACAGTGCCACCTCCAGTTGAAAATATGTAGTGCATTAACCTGAAAGTCCAGTATAACATCCTTCAAGATCAACTTCTCATACATTTCTAAATTATCTCTAAATAGAAACAGTGTATCACAGTAAATTACTATTATATTGTCACATTATTATTCTTACAAAACACCTCAATTTTTATTATTCTTACAAAACACCTCAATTTTTTTTTTGCATGATGGAGATGTACAAATTGCACATCAGAGATGCACAGTTGAGTCTGAATGTCCAAATAAACCAACACTTTGTGAATTCTATGTGCATACCATATGCTTCTATGCCTTCCTACAAATTAATAATGTCCTTCTGTATGCACCCATTGCGTTTAGGAATGACTTAAAGGAGCATTTCATTGCTGGACAACCAAACCACTTGCCATACAACCTCCAATCAAACCAACTGCCCATATACACAACCTCCAATCAAATCACTTGCCCATATGCTACACAACCTCCAAACCTGACCTGATTTGGTTCACTGTGGAGTTTACTTTTCCCTTGGTCTTTACCAAAGATCATAGAGTGCTACTTTGGTCTAAGTTACTTACAAGCTCTAGTCAGTTACTGAAGTTGAAGACAAAGGAAGCGCAATTCAGTGCTGTGAATACACACGGTAACCTAGCAATAACTCAATAACTTCTACGCAATGGAGTTAAGGAAACGGGAATTCTGGGGAACCAAATAGGGTGCTTCCATGGCAACAGGCAACCAGGTGAGACACAGAGCAACTGGTCAGGGCAACAGAGACAACAGCTAAACAATACCCCTATACTACAAAACCACCACTAGCTAGCCAATTCCCAACAGAGACAACAGCTAAATAATACCCCTATACTGTAAAACCTGCGAGGGGAAAAACTGTCTTCTTAACCTCAGCACTTAAAAATGTATGTTAAGTTGTTTAGTTAAAGTGTAACTGCGCCCTAAAATATGTTTTTCGAGCTGTTGATTGGTTGAAATTACTCATACGTGGTGAACTACACTATTACCAGGGTTAATATTGACAAAAATTGTGTTTCCCGAGAAAAGTCATATTTCGTATGATTTTGTATTGGAGATAGCTCTCCGCGCCCTCTACAGGTTGAAACATGCCATGGCATTTTGGTCCAAAATGCTATTGGAATGCTGACGTAGTCCTGCACTTCTCTGGTGAGTCAACGTCACCGCGTTGTTACAAATTAGGAATGAAACGCCCCAACGCCTGCTGCCCTGATTAGCCTACCTGTGATAAGCCATGTCTGCAGCACTCATTCCCAGATTGACACGAAATCACCATGGTTGATTGGCTGCAGCAGTGCTGCACTCCCTCTCCAAATTTCAGAACGTCTCGCCCATTTTGAACGTTTTTTTCAGAAATGTGAAGTGGGTGGAGTTATGGGTGAAGTTACACTTTAAGCATTTGGTGAAGGAAATGCCCAGTTTTGGTTTCAACATGTCACCCTACCGCTTTAAAAGATATGAGCAGCCTCTCTTTTAATTTGCTGCTGACGCTGCCGTCTTTGTTAGAAATTTCAGAAGCTCACAGATGGTCATGTGACTTATCGCTAGCCTTCTGATTGTATTATCTCAAAAAGTCACCGTTAAACTATCCAAATTGTCAGATAGTAAAGTTGCCCAAATCTCAAGGAGAAAGTGTTGCTCGGCTACAGTGCCCTACAAGTTGCCCTGTGTATCACCTTTAGATTGTGAACTCACACACCAACCTTATTGTCCTGGGGAGATGTGTGGACCATGATGGCTTCTATCATCAGTTCCTATTTTCCTCAGATGCTTGTTTAAGGGGGACAACCAAGCGTCTCTACAAAGCATCTGGGTAGTGTGATGCAACACTCTAACATAATCTCTAGTGTGAGTTTTGTCCATAAATTATGTGTCTTGAAGATGTTGTCAAAGAAAACCCAGAGATCTGGATGAGCCACGGAGGTTTGATGTAGACCTGGAGTCATTACGAGGGTTGATGTAGACCTGGAGTCATTACGGAGGGTTGATGTAGACCTGGAGTCATTACGGAGGTTTGATGTAGACCTGGAGTCATTACGGAGGGTTGATGTAGACCTGGAGTCATTACGGAGGGTTGATGTAGACCTGGAGTCATTACAGAAGACCTCCCCATGTAAACCCCCGGGGTGTGACTGCTGCTTAGGACACACGTACTGTAGGTCATACTGTATGACTGACAAACAAGAGCAAACAACTAAACAGAAAATGTACAGTTCAAACCACTCATTTATTCAATGATAATGCAATATCTGATTTCCATAATCATAAGTTTACTACTAATACATATTTTATTTTGAGACCAACATGCATGCCATTTAGCCTAGCCTCAATTACAAGACGGCCATGTTCGGAGATGGAGAAACTTGCACACTAGAAACATACAAGTCTAGATGAAGGGTGGAGTTAGTGGTCAGTATGTGGGACCCTGCAGTGCCCTCACCACTCCTGCACTGTTTTGTCCCACACCAGCTGGCCGTGGGGTGCGGGGGCTCCAGTGGGCAGCATGGCCAGGTACACGGGCGTCTCGGCCCCCTCCTCGGGGCTCTTGGTGGCCTTGGGGCCGGCCATGTCTGTGCGCACCCAGCCAGGACAGCAGGCGTTCAGCAGGATCCCATCAGCTGCCCGCGTTTGGGTCAGAACAGCGGCCTGGATGCGGGACAGAACCGTCGCGCCAATCTGCAGAGGACACAGTAGTGGTTACTGTATATACACGGGCCTGGACCTAGAACAGAACCACCAATCTGCAGAGGACAACACAGTAGTGGTTAGATATACGGGCCTGGACCTAGAACAGAACCACCAATCTGCAGAGGACAACACAGTAGTGGTTATATACACGGGCCTGGACCTAGAACAGAACCACCAATCTGCAGAGGACAACACAGTAGTGGTTATATACACGGGCCTGGACCTAGAACAGAACCACCAATCTGCAGAGGACAACACAGTAGTGGTTACATACACGGGCCTGGACCTAGAACAGAACCACCAATCTGCAGAGGACAACACAGTAGTGGTTACTGTATATACACGGGCCTGGACCTAGAACAGAACCACCAATCTGCAGAGGACAACACAGAACACCTCTAAAAGTGTGAAACTTGCTATAGAAGATCGTTGAAGACCAGTAACCACTCGGTAAGTTGCACATTTTAAAAAGCCAACGTTTAGAGGTGTTTTAAGGACAGAATAGGCTATGCCCATAGCGAGCAATGCTGAATCCAAACAGAGAACATTCTAAGGCAGCCTAAATTGCAGAAACAGGATCAATCTTCGAGATGTCGGTGTCAAACACTCTTTTGCATCCTAGGCAATACAGAAAACGGGCTTAAAGTGTAAAATACCGAACTATTCCTTTAAGAACACTTAAAGGGATATTCCGCCATTTTTGGAAATACGCTCATTTCCCACCTCCCCTCGAGCAAAACAATCGATATTTACCTTGCTCCCGTTCATCCAGCCATTCTGTGAGTCTGGCGATACAACTTTTAGCTTCAGCCTAGCATAGATCATTGAATCGGATTAGACCATTAGCTTCTCGCCTGCTAGCTTCATGTTTAAAAGTGACTAAGATTTCTGGAAATTTTCCCATTCAAAACGCGTCTCCTCTCAAGTTAGAAAGTGCAATAAGACCAACTGAAAATGAAACCTAGCGTTTTTCTAGGCTGATTTGACATGGAACTACACTCTCATCTGGCGTAATAATCAAGGCAACTTGCAAACGTACCATAGGCGCAGTGATATCGTACGCAGCATCTGAAAATAGTCCCCATAGACAACAATCAGTAGTAGTGCCAGTAGTTTGCAAGTTGCCTGTTGCCTTGATTATTACGCCAGATGAGAGTGTAGTTCCATGTCAAATCAGCCTAGAAAAACACCAGGTTTCATTTTCAGTTGGTCTTATTGCACTTTCTAACTTGAGAGGAGACACGTTTGAAATGGGAAAATTTCCAGAAATCTTAGTCACTTTTAAACATGAAGCTAGCAGGCGAGAAGCTAATGGTCTAATCCGATTCAATGATCTATGCTAGGCTGAAGCTAAAAGTTGTATCGCCAGACTCACAGAATGGCTGGATGAACGGGAACAAGGTAAATATCGATTGTTTTGCTCGAGGGGAGGTGGGAAATGAGCGTATTTCCAAAAATGGCGGAATATCCCTTTAACAACTGTCCGGCTGCCAGCTCCGCTTGAAGGAAAATCCATAAAGTGATTATGTGACATGAGATCTCGACTTTCTGGGTTCGCGAACTACATTATTGATGCTTTGCTTCATGTGAAGGGACCTTTGGCATTACTTTAGTGGTTCCATAGGCATTATTTAGCATTATTTTAGTGGTTCCATAAGCGTTATTTAGCATTACTTTAGTGGTTCCATAAGCGTTATTAGCATTACCTTAGCGGTTCCATAGGCATTATTTAGCATTACTTTAGTGGTTCCATAAGCGTTATTTAGCATTACTTTAGTGGTTCCATAAGCGTTATTAGCATTACTTTAGTGGTTCCATAAGCGTTATTAGCATTACCTTAGCGGTTCCATAAGCGTTATTAGCATTACTTTAGCGGTTCCATAAGCGTTATTTAGCATTACTTTAGCGGTTCCATAAGCGTTATTTAGCATTACTTTAGTGGTTCCATAAGCAGAGTTTAGCATTACTTTAGTGGTTCCATAAGCAGAGTTTAGCATTACCTTAGTGGTTCCATAGGCGGAGTTTGGCCATCCTTTGGCCTCATGATCTCCCTTCTGAGCTGCCACCACAAACTCTCCCATAAGTCCACACAGCTCCTCCTCAGAGATAGCTGGATTGCGGAACCTGAAATATGGTCAGTACCATAGATATATAAAGCTATATAGATATATATGTCTATGGTCAGTACTGTTACAAACAGATATAGGAATGTGGTGTTCCATTCTACCATAAACACAGCGAGAGAGTTCAACATGTCTCATATTAACACAAACACCATTAACAATAGCATTTCCATCCATCAATCTCACAGCCTATTGGCTCCTGTACAAATGGTGACTAGTTCCCATCCATCATTCTCACAGCCTATTGGCTCCTGTACAAATGGTGACTAGTTCCCATCCATCAATCTCACAGCCTATTGGCTCCTGTACAAATGGTGACTAGTTCCCATCCATCATTCTCACAGCCTATTGGCTCCTGTACAAATGGTGACTAGTTCCCATCCATCATTCTCACAGCCTATTGGCTCCTGTACAAATGGTGACTAGTTCCCATCCATCATTCTCACAGCCTATTGGCTCCTGTACAAATGGTGACTAGTTCCCATCCATCATTCTCACAGCCTATTGGCTCCTGTACAAATGGTGACTAGTTCCCATCCATCATTCTCACAGCCTATTGGCTCCTGTACAAATGGTGACTGTTTCCCAGCGTACTTTGCCTGTAGCTGCGGGCTGCACTTGTCCAGAGCCATCTTGCTGACGAAGCTGGAGACGTTGACCACCCGTGCGTTGGGGCGCAGCAGCGGCAGCAGGGCCTTGCTCACCCACAGGGTGCCCCAGAAGTTGGTGCGCATGGTGACCTCCGCCTGCTCTCCGAAGGGCTCCGTGGCAGCATCTGCACAGGGGATCAACACACCAATTCAGATCAACAGAACTAAGATCAACACACCAATTCAGATCAATACAACTCAGATCAACACACCAATTCAGATCAACACACCAATTCAGATCAATAGAACTGAGATCAACACACTAATTCAGATCAACAGAACTCAGATCAACACACCAATTCAGATCAATACAACTCAGATCAACACACCAATTCAGATCAACACACCAATTCAGATCAATACAACTCAGATCAACACACCAATTCAGATCAACATGCCAATTCAGATCAACACACCAATTCAGATCAATACAACTCAGATCAACACACCAATTCAGATCAACACGCCAATTCAGATCAACACACCAATTCAGATCAATACAACTCAGATCAACACACCAATTCAGATCAATAGAACTGAGATCAACACACTAATTCAGATCAACAGAACTCAGATCAACAGAACTCAGATCAACACACCAATTCAGATCAATACAACTCAGATCAACACACCAATTCAGATCAACAGAACTCAGATCAACACACCAATTCAGATCAATACAACTCAGATCAACACACCAATTAAGATCAATACAACTCAGATCAACACACCAATTCAGATCAACACGCCAATTCAGATCAACACACCAATTCAGATCAATACAACTCAGATCAACACACCAATTCAGATCAACACGCCAATTCAGATCAACACACCAATTCAGATCAATACAACTCAGATCAACACACCAATTCAGATCAATAGAACTGAGATCAACACACTAATTCAGATCAACAGAACTCAGATCAACAGAACTCAGATCAACACACCAATTCAGATCAATACAACTCAGATCAACACACCAATTCAGATCAACAGAACTCAGATCAACACACCAATTCAGATCAACACAACTCAGATCAACACACCAATTCAGATCAATAGAACTGAGATCAACACACTAATTCAGATCAACAGAACTCAGATCAACAGAACTCAGATCAACAGAACTCAGATCAACACACCAATTCAGATCAATAGAACTGAGATCAACACACCAATTCAGATCAACACAACTCAGATCAACACACCAATTCAGATCAACAAAACTCAGATCAACACACCAATTCAGATCAATACAACTCAGATCAACACACCAATTCAGATCAACACAACTCAGATCAACACACCAATTCAGATCAATACAACTCAGATCAACACACCAATTAAGATCAATACAACTCAGATCAACACACCAATTCAGATCAATAACTCAGATCAACACACCAATTAAGATCAATACAACTCAGATCAACACACCAATTCAGATCAATACAACTCAGATCAACACACTAATTCAGATCAGTAGAACTCAGACATGTGCATGACGTGGTGCTCAGTCTTGTGTGTGTGCAACATGCAAAATAAATGTAGAATGTCTCTAATGAAATGAATTCTTCTGTCATACCTGACATGCGTCCAGTAAGGGCACCGGCATTTCCCCAACGCACGACTGCAGTGGAGGACTGGTGGTGGACTGGTCTGCCGTGGCATACTGGTTAGGGCTTCAGGCTTGTAACAAAGGATCTCCCATGCCAACATCCACAGCTGAAGTGCCCTTGACCATGGCACCCACCCAACCCCTCACTGCTCCCCAAGCACCGCTATATAGCAGGCAGCTCACTGCTCCGGGTGAGTGTGTGCTTCACCTCACTGTGTGCTGTGTGCATTTCACTAATTCATGGATTGGGCTCAATGCAGAGACCAAATTTCCCTCACAGGATCAAAAGAGTATACAGTATACTTACTTACACCTCACAGGATCAAAAGAGTATACATACTTTATACTTACTATACAAGTCCCATCAGAGCAGGGACGTTCCTTCCTCTCTATCTTTAAAGGGGACATATTATGCAAAACTCACTTTTTGCGGGCCTCTGTGTTCATATTTAGGCCTCTACTGTTCTTATAAACACTCCAAGCGTGAAAAAAAACCCCATCCATCCGTTTTCTGTAGTAGAAAGACTTTGGTGTCAAGAATAGTATGCTGCTGTGAGCCATTTGGATTGCTCCCTTATTCTGATGTAATACTAAGGGAATTTGCATAGACCAACCCTAGCACCAGGGTCTAACATATGCGGTTGGATGCCGGCTCTGTTTGTAGTCATTTTCACCTGTGAAACGAGCAGCGTAATCAATACACCCATCCGGAGGCGTGGCCAGCCCAGAAACGGCTCAATTTGGGAGAGACCAATTCTAACCTTGTTTAAAAAGAGGTATAATATGTCCCCTTTAAGACACAACTCTTCCAAGATCACCTCCTCTCGTTGAACACCTCCTCTACACAACTCTTCCAAGAACACCTCCTCTCAGGGAAGGCTACTCATCCTGCCAGGGGGTCAGGATTTGACTGATTAGCTTCGCCGATTAGCAGGGCACTTCCTCGTCGCCATTTTCCAGAAATACATCATGTCCGGTGCCGTTTTCCCTGCGTTTTCCTCATGCCGATTGGTGGCTGTTCCACTCTCAGCTCATGCACGAGCTTAGTGTGGGCACGAGCTCTCGTTCTGTACCTTACGTCAGTCAGTAACCTGGCACTTAATTGGCTAAGTAAAACGGCACCGGAAACAAGCCTCTTGAAACGCCATGTTGAAGCCTGAAAAAATCGTTCAATTTTGGCACTTTTCACTAGCCTAGCATTCCCATTGAAATGAATGGGGGCGGGACTTGTTCACTTTCTCCAGTTCTTATAATACCTTCATGCATCCTGCTACTTGAAAACAAGAAGATGATTCGTTTAGCGTTACCCTATTGGGGAGAGGGAATTTGAAAGACAACTGTTTATCCCACCCCTCCGATTGAGCCCTGCCTACGGTGAGTTCCCAGACCCTCCATCTTGATGTGGGTCTGGCTGGTCAGGCTAGCATCCCTCCTCTTCCTCCCCTTCTCCCCTCCTACCATACTAGTAGGCTACTCTCTACAGGCCTCTGCTCCAGCACTAGTAGGACAGGTGCAGTGGAAATGCCTACAGTCTCCTCTGAACTGGAACTTATGTTACTCTACTCCTATAACTGTAGATCTGATCAAATGCAACTGTAGATCTGATCAAATGCATTCATCTTATATGTTACTCTACTCCTATAACTGTAGTTCTGATCAAATGCATTCATATATCTTATATGTTACTCTATTCCTGTTACTGTAGTTCTATTAAAATGCATTCATATATCTTATGTTACTCTACTCCTGTTACTGTAGTTCTGATCAAATGCATTCATATATCTTAGGCTATATGTTACTCTATTCCTGTAACTGTAGTTCTGATAAAATGCAATATTATGTTATACACCAACTTTAATCACTCATTGGGACAAACCTTTGAATGCAATCCCAGCATTGTTGATCAAGACATCCAAACCACCGTAATTCTTCTCTAGGAACTTCCGGAGTTCTTCAGCACTAGTTTGGTCGCAGATATCAAGACGGTGAAAGAGCACGTTACTCAATCCCTGGGACTTCAGTTTTCCCACAGCCTCCTGTCCAAGTTTCTCGTTGCGCGCAGTGAGTATGATGTCGCCAGCATAGCCAGCTTTGCACAACCCCTGCACAATTGAAAATCCAATACCCTTGTTTGCGCCGGTAACAACAGCAACTTTTTTCGCCATGTCGTTCGGAGGCTTCAATTTACAGCTTACGTGCGTGGATTGGAAGTGTGGCGGATGGTGTAGTGTAGAAAAGCGCAGGTCCTTATAATGCGCCTCGCCTTGGCACACACGCGCACATAGCCGTACATAAGCGTTCAGAACACAGGAAAGTGCACCGTCATACTGACAACACTACAATTCATTCAAGCAGGCTATGTAAACATAGGCGTGCCTCAAGTTGATAGCATAAAGGTATCCCGGTAATGCATATTCATAGATCAACTTTAAGATTATGCCTAAACTACATAGTCATCCACTGGGTGAAAGTTCCTTATCCTTACTTCCATCAGTAGAAAAAATCTACCGGTAATTCAGGTTGTTATCAAATCCAGAAAGTGACGCCTTCAACTGTAACCGCAGACTAACCAGTGTAAATCGCAATTTGCCGGTCCTGACAAACAGTCCGGTAGGCTGCAGTAGGCCTACCTTCAGTACATTCACCCAAGCCTGCTTTTGAACAAATAAATAAATAATCTGAATCAAAATTGCTATCATGTTTTCTATCACGTAATTAATTCATCCTCCTACCTTTATGACAGTTTTTTTTTTAAAGGAACATTGGATTGGATCACTGTGATGCAAATACCGAATTCCAGGATTACTAAACCCCTATCCCAGAGCTTCAAGATCCCAAATAAAGTTCAGCGTTTTGAAAAACCCAGAGTTAAAACCTGGGTTAAAATGTTGAATTTCACATTTTCCCATTATTCGACTGTATACAGTCAAGAGTTTCATATCGTGAACGCATTTCACGGAAAGACATACGTTTTGACTGTTAAACCCGGCGAAGATTCAACACATTTGCTGTCATTCCCCTTGTGCACGCGCCGCTTAAAAAGGTGATTTCTCCTCTTCTGGCATATCGTGACAGGAGAACCATGTCAACTTTGGATGCGGTTATCTTAAC
This sequence comes from Sardina pilchardus, assembly GCF_963854185.1. Classification (NCBI taxonomy): domain Eukaryota; kingdom Metazoa; phylum Chordata; class Actinopteri; order Clupeiformes; family Clupeidae; genus Sardina; species Sardina pilchardus. Next base: position 920,060 of record NC_084998.1, on the reverse strand, counting down.
GATAGTTTGTTTAATACCCTCGATATACATATCGTTGGAAAGCTTAGTTTATGGCCGTTCACGTGAGCACAATAACTTAATTTAATACATTTGACCGAAACGACTGGTTCCGCTTTACAGGGTCACAAATATGCTTTCAAAACATTCAAGAAAGAATCTTCACTATATTTGTTTAGTAGCCTACAAGCTATGCATGATCATTGATTTACAGTAATGTTACTGTCATTTATGAAAGATTTTGATCATAATATAAATATTTACTATGTATCAGATACTGAGACCAAAACGCATGAGTCTAAATGGCAAAATAAACAATTTATTAATTGGACTTGCAGTGCAACATCCTTTCATTCAAACAAATAATCAATGTATGAACCCAGTTAGTTTTGGAATGTGGTTGTATATGTGCACAACAATTTAGTAAAAAAAGAACAGAAGAGCAGATGAGGCTAGTGCATTTCTCTGATTCCAGACATTGCCTATAAGGAGCGACGGCAAAAAGCTTATTGACTTGTGATTTCTGCAAACGTACACATTTTTATGTCCTTCAAAACTTTTAATGCAAAGTAAAAAAGTGTACGCACAGTACGTACGTGAACATACTGTACAGCAATTACCAGTATTTTAACTGTCGTGGAATTGATGTGTGATACTCTTCCACATCTTCCCATAATCACTGTAAAAATACTCTATAAAGCAGAGTGGGCCATTGGTCAGTTTTGCGGCGTTAGTGGTCAGTATGTGGGACCCTGCAGTGCCCTCACCACTCCTGCACCGCTTTGTCCCACACCAGCTGGCCGTGGGGTGCGGGGGCTCCAGTGGGCAGCATGGCCAGGTACACGGGCGTCTCGGCCCCCTCCTCGGGGCTCTTGGTGGCCTTGGGGCCGGCCATGTCTGTGCGCACCCAGCCAGGACAGCAGGCGTTCAGCAGGATCCCATCAGCTGCCCGCGTTTGGGTCAGAACAGCGGCCTGGATGCGGGACAGAACCGTCACGCCAATCTGCAGAGGACAACACAATAGTGGTTACATACACGGGCCTGGACCTAGAACAGAACCACCAATCTGCAGAGGACAACACAGTAGTGGTTACATACACGGGCCTGGACCTAGAACAGAACCACTAATCTGCAGAGGACAACACAGTAGCGGTTATATACACGGGCCTGGACCTAGAACAGAACCACCAATCTGCAGAGGACAACACAGTAGTGGTTATATACACGGGCCTGGACCTAGAACAGAACCACTAATCTGCAGAGGACAACACAGTAGTGGTTACTGTATATACACGGGCCTGGACCTAGAACAGAACCACCAATCTGCAGAGGACAACACAGTAGTGGTTAGATATACGGAACTCGAGTTCAGTCCTCATAGATGTTTTCAGACGTTCACCCATGTAGGCTTTGGTACCATAGGTGGTGTTTAGCGTTACCTTAGTAGTTCCATGGGTGGTGTTTATCGTTACCTTAATGGCGGAGTTTGCCATTATCTTAACGTTTCCATTGGGTGTTTTTTAGCATTACCTTAATGGTTCCATAAGTGGAGTTTAGCATTACCTTAGTGGTTCCATAAGTGGAGTTTAGCATTACCTTAGTGGTTCCGTAAGTGGAGTTTGGCATAACCATAGTGCAGCGGTTCCTAAACTTTTTTCCCCACGTACCACTTTTTTCTCCGCGTATCACCTACATTCTGACCCCCATTTTAACACCCGTCCGCCATAGCCCTTTTCATCTCGTGTACCCCTAGAAGCAGCTCACAGTTTGGGAATGCCATAGCGGTTCCATAGGCATTATAAAGCATTACCTTAGTGGTTCCGTAGGCGGAGTTTAGCATTACTTTAGCGCAGTGGTTCTCAAACTTTTTCTTTCATTCCCCACTTTAATCAAGGGGGCTTTCTCGAGCCCCACCTGTCCATCATCGCTCTATAGAAAGTATAGGTCAAGCTCAAAATTGTCATATTTATAACGTCACTTGCTAAATATACATCAGTAGGCCTAACAAATGACAGTTTACTAAAGATAAATATCAGTTCAAAAATAGAGAAAATAAAAATCTAAATCAATGACCAATAACGTCAGTTTTTTGTCATTGACAAGGTGTCAATCCTTGCTTAAAAAAAAGCTGATTTCCAATAATACAGCAAAAGGGCCAACTATATGCTACCATTGTGTTATAAATGAAGTTCAACACTCTCACAACCTCGTTCAAAATCTTATTCAGGTCAAGCCTTGACGCGAGCGCTTCCCTGAATGAAACAGTCCGTCTGTTGCGCATCAGGCACTACCCTCTTTATCACGACGATAGCATTTATTTGACCTGCTATCATCTGTGCGCCAACCGAGCAAAGTCCCTCACAGTTTTCCCATTTGATTACCTGTTCTGCCACGTAGACTAATTGTTGAGATCAATGTTGAATAGTTCATCTGCAGTGGCCCTACTTTTGGCATACTCGCAGAATAGAATATCTTCGCCCGCTGTCAAGTTAACAAAGCGGACAAGCAATAACTAAACCACCTTTGTGGTGGCCTTGTCCACTTGCAAGGCAAAACATGAGTGTTTGCGTTTGTCAAGCAGCTGTTCTTCGAGATCGCAGAACAGCAATTGTGTCGTCGGACAGATAGCCAAGATATCCTTCAATTTTACTGCGCTCGTCTCGAACATAAACAGGGTTTTTTTTCCCGCTGCAATTAAATCCGACATCAATCATTTTTTTCGGACTATGGTTCCAGGACAGACATTCTCATCTGGTCAATGATAGGCCTACAAGAGTCTAGATTACCTTGTTTGTGTTTGTTTTGTGAGATGGAGGTGCATTCTCGTAATTATCAATAAAGAAAGGCACAGGCTACAGATTTAAAAGAAATCTCCGGTTTTTCACGTCAGCTCGCGCCCCACCTGGCACGTCTCTGCGCCCCACTAGTGGGGCGAGCCCCACAGTTTGAGAAACGCTGCCTTAGCGGTTCCATAGGCGGAGTTTAGCATTACCTTAGTGGTTCCATAAGCGTTATTAGCATTACCTTAGTGGTTCCATAAGCGTTATTAGCATTACCTTAGTGGTTCCATAGGCAGAGTTTAGCATTACCTTAGTGGGTCCATAGGCGGAGTTTAGCATTACTTTAGTGGTTCCATAAGCGTTATTAGCATTACCTTAGTGGTTCCATAAGCGTTATTAGCATTACCATAGTGGTTCTATAGGCGTTATTTAGCATTACCTTAGTGGTTCCATAAGCGTTATTTAGCATTACTTTAGTGGTTCCATAAGCGTTATTAGCATTACTTTAGTGGTTCCATAAGCGTTATTAGCATTACTTTAGTGGTTCCATAGGCAGAGTTTAGCATTACCTTAGTGGTTCCATAAGCGTTATTAGCATTACTTTAGTGGTTCCATAAGCGTTATTAGCATTACCTTAGTGGTTCCATAGGCGGAGTTTGGCCATCCTTTGGCCTCATGATCTCCCTTCTGAGCTGCCACCACGAACTCTCCCATAAGTCCACACAGCTCCTCCTCTGAGATGGCTGGATTGCGGAACCTGAAATGATTACAGAATTAGGGCTATTAGGGCTACGCACACAACGGCTTTACTCTGCCTTTTTAATATCATTTTGTGTAGATTGTCGTTTTTGTCCTGTGTATGAAATGTGCCATATAAATAAACTTGATGTGTCTTACTTTGACATTTTGCACACTCATTCGACACAACCAATTTCTTTACATTCTCACAGCTCAACATGTATGCTCCCTGGGTGCCAATCGTGTAGAAATGTCAAGGGTCAGTAAGATTATCGAGTGCTGTACTTCTGGAATAATCTTCCGCTGCATGTTAGAGAAGCCAGCTCTATTACCACTTGTATATCAAAACTCAGAACATTTATTTTTTCCAAACATTATGGACCATCATGATGACTTCCTCCATCTTACCCTTGTAGCAATTTTATTTCAGTGTTATGCACTATTTATTTAGGCTGGGTAAACCCTGCCTGATCTGCCGGTGATTTCGATTTTGCCCTGCAGCTTAGGCTGGAAACCTGCATATCTAACTCTCCTGCTTCCTGTCCACGTTTGCTGGGTCCAATCACAAACTAGCTTATCTAAAAGGTGCACCCAGATCATTGGTCTGAGTGATTGAAGGACTATCCAAAAGCGTACAGTCATTTGAACTATGCCCATTGATCACGCCTCTTGTGCAGCAGAAATAAAGCGCAGACTCCCCAGACTAATATTCAATCTTTACATATTGACCTTAGTATGGTGATAGCCAGACTACTATTTATTTGCAACGATTTTTAAATGTTTTCTAAACATGTTTTTAAACGTTTTCTAACCATGATTTTAAATGTTTTCTAAACACAATTTTAAATGTTTTCTAAACACAATTTTAAATGTTTTCTAAACATGTTTTTAAATGTTTTCTAAACATGTTTTTAAAGGTTTTTTCAAGATCGCCACACTGTGGGGCTTGAAACGTCACTAACGTAACGGAACGAAAACCTTAAATCGGAGCTCCTTGGTGTGGGGCTTGAAACGTCACTAACGTAACGTAACGTAACGTAAAACCTTAAATCGGAGCTCCTTGGTGTGGGGCTTGACACGTCACTAATGTAACGTAACGTAAAACCTTAAATCGGAGCTCTTTGGTGTGGGGCTTGAAACGTCACTAATGTAACGTAACGTAAAACCTTAAATCGGAGCTCCTTGGTGTGCGGATCTTATAACATTGGAGTGACTAATTCCCAGCATACTTTGCCTGTAGCTCCGGGCTGCACTTGTCCAGTGAGCGCTTGCTGACGAAGCTGGAGACGTTGACCACCCGTGCGTTGGGCCGCAGCAGCGGCAGCAGGGCCTTGCTCACCCACAGGGTGCCCCAGAAGTTGGTGCGCATGGTGACCTCCGCCTGCTCTCCGAAGGGCTCCGTGGCCGCCGCTGCACAGGGGTGCAACACAGAAGAATGTTTCTATTGGTTGATGCCGTCTTAGTGTCAGTAAGGAGCAGTAAAGAAGCAGTGAGACATACTGGATTCAGTGGTTGAAGTCTCAACAACCAGGCAGCATCTCACATTCAAACCATAATTAACATTTATTCATGCAGATGTTTTTTTTCCAAAGCAACTCTCAAATGTCAATTACATTGCGAAGGCCACCACAGTGTACATGTGGATAAGGGTTCTGATACAGTGACCTCCACTGCCTCTAGGCTACACCTTGGGGAAGGTTGCAGAACCCTTATCCACATGCACACTGTTCTGTTGCAGAACCCTTATCCACATGCACACTGTTCTGTTGCAGAACCCTTATCCACATGCACACTGTTCTGTTGCAGAACCCTTATCCACATGCACACTGTTCTGTTCTAGAACCCTTATCCACATGTACACTCTTCTGTTGCAGAACCCTTAATAACATACTGTTCTGTTTCAGAACCCTAATCCACATGTACACTGTTCTGTGGCAGAACCCTTATCCACATGTACACTGTTCTGTTGCAGAACCCTTATACACATGTGCACTGTTCTGTTGCAGAACCCTTAATAACATACTGTTCTGTTTCAGAACCCTTATCCACGTGTACACTGTTCTGTTGCAGAACCCTTATCACCATGTACACTGTTCTGTTGCAGAACCCTTATCACCATGTACACTGTTCTGTTCTAGAACCCTTATCACCATGTACACTGTTTTGTTCTAGAACCCTTATCCACATGCACACTGTTCTGTTGCAGAACCCTTATCCACATGTACAAACACTAAACAACTGGGCCATGTCTTCGCTCTTTGAGTATGAGGTGAATGCTGTGTACATAAGTAGGTCTGTCAGTGCAAGTGCTATATCATTTTCTACTATATAACACTTTAATCTGACAACACTTTTATGGAAAGGTTTATCCAATCGGGCCTGTCCTTACGCAGGTGGTGGGCGGGTCAAATAGATTCCATCTAAAGGACAAACAGATGTCATAACATTGGGAAATAACTGAATGAGTATTTCTTTATTTTAACCCAGTGGGACTTAAGCCATCTTAACACCAGACTTTGACAAGATTTGGATATTCTTGGGAGATTGTGGTCTTTTCAGTAAAGCTTGAATAGGGGAGCATTAGTTATAATTTGAGTTTCATGCTGTAGCCTATACTTTTCCCCATGTTTTAATTCTTCACCTGGGGACTTGCGTGGATAGCCTACTGATATGCACTACAAATTGCGCGATTGCCACAATAAAGATGTTCGTACATACACTAGGCTACTGTGTAATAAGCTGTGCTAAAGGCTGGTCAGCAGCTGTGGAGATAACACAAGCTTCATGACCTGATGCGGCCGCTGAGACTGGACAGAATCTTCCTGAAAAGATTTGCACTTGCAGCCCAACAAAATACCACGCTACGAGACTGCCGTCTGATATTTAATTAGAGTCAAAAACCTTTGAATGCAATCCCAGCATTGTTGATCAAGACATCCAAACCGCCGTAATTCTTCTCGAGGAACTTCCGGAGTTCTTCAGAACTGGTTTGGTCGCAGATATCAAGACGGTGAAAGAGCACGTTATTCAATCCCTCGGACTTCAGTTTTCCCACAGCCTCCTGTCCAAGTTTCTCGTTGCGCGCAGTGAGTATGATGTCGCCAGCATAGCCAGCTTTGCACAACCCCTGCACAATTGAAAATCCAATACCCTTGTTCGCACCTGTTACGACTGCAACCTTTTTCGACATGTTTTCCTTTAGCTTCACACAAAGGAGAAGCAATGTGTGAAAGTAGGGTAAACGCCGTCGCGGTCGCAGAACTCCGCCCACACACACACACACACACACACACACACACACACACACACACACACACACACACACACACACACACACACACACAGAGAGAGAGAGAGAGAAAGTGCACCGTCATTGTTGAACTGGTGGTATTATCTCGTATGCGTTGTCTAGAAGGAAATAAAAAATGCATACAATGTTGTATAATTTGTTCAGTCTGACGTGTCGATCGTATGCGTCAGCAAACTATACTCGCAAATTATATTGAAACAATAGGGTACTGTTAAGAATATTACAGATAACAGAACCAATCTAATGAATCGAATACAAAGTTTGGCATGTGCCTCAATTTAAAGCAGCCTAGGCTAATGGATAGTCGCTACTTTGGTGCACACAGAGAAACGCTTGACTTTATGAAAGAATAGGCAATTGCTGGGCAAAAATAAATAAATAATAATAATAATTCCCCAGTAGTGGACTGACTATTGACTAACTTCATCCACACAATAACAGTAACACAAATTCACTTATCATAATCTAATCCAACTATCTAGTCCATTGATATGGTGGAGGGCAGCAGGGTGCACACAGGTTTAGCTGCACTATTATGTTAGGATTACTACAGCTATCACTCATGAGTGTTTGAAACTGAACAGCATAAGTGTGGCTAGCATTGTGTCCAGTAGGCCTGTTGAACAGCATAAGTGTGGCTAGCACTGTGTCCAGCCTGTTGTGTCCAGCCAGCCTGTCTGAGGTTTGAAACAAGTTGCTGTTAACACAACTTCATCAGAACATTCACCATATAAGGTAACTTCACTTGAACATTCACCATACAGTAGAGTTACTGTTTATCTTCATTAGAACGTTCACCATACAGTATAGTTGCTGTTGACCTTCACTTGAACATCCACCATATACAGTATAGTTGCTATTGATCTTCATCAGAACTTTCACCATATATTATACAGTATAGTTGCTGTTGACCTTCATCAGAACATTCACCTACTGTATACAGTATAGTTGCTGTTTGTAACAACTTCACCAGAACATTGTATGACAGGTGATTTATTTTTAGGGAGAGAATGTGCTGGACTCAGCACCGGTCAGATTTGTACTGCTATGTAGTACCTCTACTTTGTGGTGTTTTCCTTCATTATGATAAACACACTAAATTACCCATAGCTTCTGCTGTGCATAGTGCTACACTACACGCGTAGTGATATAGGCTGTAGGGTCCAGTCCAGTACACGCGTAGTGATATAGGCTGTAGGGTCCAGTCCAGTACACGCGTAGTGATATAGGCTGTAGGGTCCAGTACACGCGTAGTGATATAGGTTGTAGGGTCCAGTACACGCGTAGTGATATAGGCTGTAGGGTCCAGTACACGCGTAGTGATATAGGCTGTAGGGTCCAGTCCACGCGTAGTGATATAGGCTGTAGGGTTCAGTACACGCGTAGTGATATAGGCTGTAGGGTCCAGTCCAGTACACGCGTAGTGATATAGGCTGTAGGGTCCAGTACACGCGTAGTGATATAGGCTGTAGGGTCCACTACACGCGTAGTGATATAGGCTGTAGGGTCCAGTCCAGTACACACGTAGTGATATAGGCTGTAGGGTTCAGTACACGCGTAGTGATATAGGCTGTAGGGTCCAGTCCAGATGGCAGTGGGATTGCAAGTCTAGCCCTTGGCGTTAAGGAGTTACTTGTGATACCAGTAGAGTTGCACGGTACCCATGGTACCCCGTGGTGCCAAATCTTAATGGTTCCTACTATACTAGAAATTCTACGCGACGGTACTACCGTGGATTACTATACTACCGGTGCCAGTTTCCGCTACACAGCGGCCGCCTTTACTCTCCTACCGGCATCTCACTGCATGCTACTCCCTAATAAACAAACCCACATGGCAACTACTGCAACCTAACTACACAGCTGCTGAATGATTGGCTGTTTGCCTGTTACTGGTGACGTCCGGGGACATGATATTATATGATATAATATGTTGCGCACACAGTGACGAGACAATATATTCTTCAGTGCCACATATTTATTTTCAGTCTGAAAATACACAATAAGCAGCTTTTAGGAACAAGTAATACACCAGCCTGATTCTCCCATCCTCTGGTACATTCATCATGTGTAGCCTACAGAGAGTCTGGGCCTGCAGTATACTCAGTAGTGGTAGCCTGATTCTCCCATACTCTCGTACATTCATCATGTGTGAGAGTCTGGCTCTGCAGTATATTCGGGTTTTCTCAAGACAAAAATGTGCAGGTCCAGTCAGCGAACAGAGGGAGTAGCTGAGAACGATGACATGGAAGTTGTGCGCTAGTTTGAGTGACATATGACATACGTCACGACCAAATGTTAGTAATTGGTTATGGCAGATCTGAGTGGCTCTGGGCAGATCCAATAGTTTTAAACATCAACAGAGTATCCGCATTCAAGGAAGTTCACGCTTGGCAGTGGAAAGTGGCCAGACTCTCTGTACATTATGAATGAGCAGGCTACTGTAGCATCTCTGTACGTTATGAATGAGCAGGCTACTGTAGTAGTGCCATCTCTGTACGTTATGAATGAGCAGGCCACAGTAGCATCTCTGTACGTTATGAATGAGCAGGCCACTGTAGCATCTCTGTACGTTATGAATGAGCAGGCCACTGTAGTAGTGCCATCTCTGTACGTTATGAATGAGCAGGCTACTGTAGCAGTACATTATGAATGAGCAGGCTACTGTAGCATCTCTGTACGTTATGAATGAGCAGGCTACAGTAGCAATGCCATCTCTGTACATTATGAATGAGCAGGCTACTGTAGCAGTGCCATCTCTGTACGTTATGAATGAGCAGGCTACTGTAGTAGTGCCATTGTGTGGAAACCCTCCAGACCCAGCAAGGGGAGCGAGGACCATGAAACACAGTTCACATACAGCATCAGGCCAGCAGAGGTCACTGTAGACTTGAATTTTACTGTAAGTTCTATGAGACAGCATACTGTAGTTCCCTCAGATTGTTGCATCTGATGATATATATCGTTGAAGGAGAACAAAGACATTTGTCTAATGTCTGTTTTAGACAGGATAGCCTTAATAGCCATTAATATGGGAGGCAATGCTCTTGACTGTTAAATATATATTTATATAGAGGTAGATTGTTTCATTGTTTAACGTTTCATACACATTTTTTAAAAAAGATAAACATACAGAAATCAATTACTATTTAGAAATATTTATTTGAAAGAAAACAGACAATATCTCAGCAATTATACAAAATACGCCAGAAGAAACTAGAGGGGAATCACAGTGTTGCGCACACACACACACACACACTCAACATGACATGACTGAAGGACATAAATGAATCTTAACGTGACACGACTAAAGATGGGAACAATTCTGAGGTTTGTGGCGTCTCAGCAACCATTGCTCTTGAATATCATATATTATTATTATTTACAGTGTTTGAAGTTCTCAGCATTATGCTGGGTTGGGATATTTCAGATGTTAATAAATGTATTGAACTACTTCAAAATGTCCCGGTACAGAAATTCTCCTTCCTTTTAAGCCCTGCAGTAGTGAGTAATGTTCTTGTGTATTGTTCTTTAGCTGCTGTGTGCAGTAATGAGTATGTTTTTGAGTATTGTTCTTTATCTGCTGTATGCAGTAATGAGTATGTTCTTGTGTATTGTTCTTTAGCTGCTGTGTGCAGTAATGAGTGATGTTCTTGTGTATTGTTCTTTAGCTGCTGTGTGCAGTAGTGAGTAATGTTCTTGTGTATTGTTCTTTAGCTGCTGTGTGCAGTAATGAGTATGTTCTTGTGTATTGTTCTTTAGCTGCTGTGTGCAATAATGAGTAATGTTCTTGTGTATTGTTCTTTAGCTGCTGTGTGCAGTAATGAGTATGTTCTTGTGTATTGTTCTTTAGCTGCTGTGTGCCTTAATGAGTATGTTCTTGTGTATTGTTCTTTAGCTGCTGTGTGCAGTAATGAGTATGTTCTTGTGTATTGTTCTTTAGCTGCTGTGTGCAGTAATGAGTATGTTCTTGTGTATTGATCTTTAGCTGCTGTGTGCAATAATGAGTAATGTTCTTGTGTATTGTTCTTTAGCTGCTGTGTGCAGTAATGAGTATGTTCTTGTGTATTGTTCTTTAGCTGCTGTGCGCAGTAGTGAGTATGTTCTTGTGTATTGTTCTTTAGCTGCTGTGTGCCTTAATGAGTATGTTCTTGAGTATTGTTCTTTAGCTGCTCTGTGCAGTAAGCGGTACCTGTCCTTGAAGAAGAGCATTTCTCCGCGTAGAGTTGTGACGGCGTCCAGGAGCAGCTGGGGACCACAGCGGTCGGGAGTGGTGGGAGGTTCTGGCTCTGGCCCTGGTTCAGGTCTGACCACGTCCACGTCTGGGTTGGAACCTACAGTACAATTCAACATGGTCCTGTTAAAGGCACCCTATGCAGTTTCAGGTGTTCAACATGATTCTGTTAAAGGCACCCTATGCAGTTTCAGGTGTTCAACATGGTCCTGTTAAAGGCACCCTATGCAGTTTCAGGTGTTCAACATGGTCCTGTTAAAGGCACCCTATGCAGTTTCAGGTGTTCAACATGGTCCTGTTAAAGGCACCCTATGCAGTTTCAGGTGTTCAACATGATTCTGTTAAAGGCACCCTATGCAGTTTCAGGTGTTCAACATGGTCCTGTTAAAGGCACCCTATGCAGTTTCAGGTGTTCAACATGATTCTGTTAAAGGCACCCTATGCAGTTTCAGGTATTTTTAGAGACTCTAGAGTAGCGATATATTTATATGTTGAATATAAATATAAATATTATATAACTTTGTATAAATATAAATAGCCTACTCCTCATGCCTTGTCCCCCCTACACAATGCAAATGCTTTTGTTGTGGAGGCAAAGGACAAACAACTGGCAAACATATCTCCAAAGAGCTACATCTACGGACAAGGTGACGTTTCAAACGGGTAGAACATATCTCCAAAGAGCTACATCTACTGACAAGGTGACGTTTCAAACGGGCAGAACATCTCTCCAAAGAGCTACATCTACTGACAAGGTGACGTTTCAAACGGGCAGAACATCTCTCCAAAGAGCTACATCTACTGACAAGGTGACGTTTCAAACGGGCAGAACATATCTCCAAAGAGCTACATCTACGGACAAGGTGACGTTTCAAACGGGCAGAACATATCTCCAAAGAGCTACATCTACTGACAAGGTGACGTTTCAAACGGGCAGAACATCTCTCCAAAGAGCTACATCTACTGACAAGGTGACGTTTCAAACGGGCAGAACATCTCTCCAAAGAGCTACATCTACTGACAAGGTGACGTTTCAAACGGGCAGAACATATCTCGTCAGTGTGTTCTTGGCGTCTGCGGCGTGTGTCAACATGTTGTGGCTGATGCAGAGAACACTCCCGTCTAACAATCTCAACAGAGAATGTCCATATTAGGGCTTGATTCTCTTTTCTTCTTTCTCTTTTACATCAATGAAACATTAACGACGTGCTGGGAAGTCTGTGTGTGTGTGTGTGTGTGTGTGTGTGTGTGTGTGTGTTGCCTCGTGAAATTACACACAAACAAGCATGTTCAGAAACACATGCATTAAAGACACACACACACACACACACACACAGAGGCTGTCCAGATGGTGTGTTCCAGTGAGGGGTTAATCGTCTGCTTGAGGGCACAACGGAGTTGTGTTCCTACACATACACACACACACACACACACACACACACACACACCTCCAAAACCCCCACCCAGCCTTCCACACACACACACACACACACACTCCACCCAGCGTTCCCACACACACACACACACACACACCTCCAGGCTCCCTGGGCTGAGGCCAACACAATGTGTGTTACAACATTACTAGTTGAACCCATAAAAATGATGAAACTGTTGATTCCCCCACAGCCCTGGGTGTACTTTAGCTGTGTCTGCATAACAATACACGGCACACACACACACACACACACACACACACACACACACACACACACACACAGCCCTGGGTGTACTTTAGCTGTGTCTGCATAACAGTACACGGCACACACACACACACACACACACATCATGTATGATTAGATTAGATCTTTTAATTATTATGACCGACGCGCTCATATCGTGACTGTCAAAGTTTTTTTTTTCTTCTCCCGTCATCTACTTCCTGAGTTTTTGGTCACACCGGGACACCGTAGCACCGGGGCACATGACACTTGATGGGTATGTAGCCCCAGTATGTAGCCCCAGTAGACTTGATGGGCATGTAGCCCCAGTATGTAGCCCCAGTAGACTTGATGGGCATGTAGCCCCAGTATGTAGCCCCAGTAGACTTGATGGGCATGTAGCCTCAGTATGTAGCCCCAGTAGACTTGATGGGCATGTAGCCCCAGTAGACTTGATGGGCATGTAGCCCCAGTATGTAGCCCCAGTAGACTTGATGGGCATGTAGCCCCAGTATGTAGCCCCAGTAGACTTGATGGGTATGTAGCCCCAGTATGTAGCCCCAGTATGTAGCCCCAGTAGACTTGATGGGTATGTAGCCCCAGTATGTAGCCCCAGTATGTAGCCCCAGTAGACTTGATGGGCATGTAGCCCCAGTAGACTTGATGGGCATGTAGCCCCAGTAGACTTTTGCGGAAAGATTTCGCTTGGCCACTCCACCCCGTGAACATATACACACAGAGATACTGTACATAACACACACACACACACACACACACACACACACACACACACACACACACACACACACCATTATCCCCACCACACAGACTCACAAGCAAAACAGACAGAGAAGCACTGATACACAAGATCAAGCGCACACATGCACACACTCATTTCATATATAAAAGTTGCAGTAGGGGATGGAGTAGACGATGGAAACAAAAGCGTGATTGATATTTGTGGAGAGAATGTGCAGGGCTCTATAATGGCAGAGCCATATACGTGTTGGAGCTGTAAGTGTTTGTATGGCAATACAGGGCTCTATAATGGCAGAGCCATATACGTGTTGGAGCTGTAAGTGTTTGTATGGCAATACAGGGCTCTATAATGGCAGAGCCATATACGTGTTGGAGCTGTAAGTGTTTGTATGGCAATACAGGGCTCTATAATGGCAGAGCCATATACAGTACGTGTTGGAGCTGTAAGTGTTTGTATGGCAATACAGGGCTCTATAATGGCAGAGCCATATACGTGTTGGAGCTGTAAGTGTTTGTATGGCAATAGAGGGCTCTATAATGGCAGAGCCATATACGTGTTGGAGCTGTAAGTGTTTGTATGGCAATACAGGGCTCTATAATGGCAGAGCCATATACAGTACGTGTTGGAGCTGTAAGTGTTTGTATGGCAATACAGGGCTCTATAATGGCAGAGCCATATACGTGTTGGAGCTGTAAGTGTTTGTATGGCAATACAGGGCTCTATAATGGCAGAGCCATATACGTGTTGGAGCTGTAAGTGTTTGTATGGCAATACAGGGCTCTATAATGGCAGAGCCATATACGTGTTGGAGCTGTAAGTGTTTGTATGGCAATACAGGGCTCTATAATGGCAGAGCCATATACGTGTTGGAGCTGTAAGTGTTTGTATGGCAATACAGGGCTCTATAATGGCAGAGCCATATACAGTACGTGTTGGAGCTGTAAGTGTTTGTGTGGCAATAGTTGTGCTTTCTTGTATAGTGTTTCTGTGTGTTGTGAGAAGGACAGGAACGTGTCTATTTGTGTGCCCAGGTACCTGAATACCTGCACTTGTTCCACTAGCTGAGCCTGGAGGCTAAGTGGCTGGAACAGAGCTAGAGGCAGTTGTGTTGGGGACGACTGCAGTGCTCCATACGGCGCTAGAGGCAGTTGTGTTGGTTATGATCACAGTGATGATAGAGGCGTTGTGTTGGTTATGATCACAGTGATGATAGAGGCAGTTGTGTTGGTTATGATCACAGTGATCCATAGGGAGATAGAGGCAGTTGTGTTGGTTATGATCACAGTGATGATAGAGGCAGTTGTGTTGGTTATGATCACAGTGATGATAGAGGCAGTTGTGTTGGTTATGATCACAGTGATGATAGAGGCAGTTGTGTTGGTTATGACCACAGTGATGATAGAGGCAGTTGTGTTGGTTATGATCACAGTGATGATAGAGGCAGTTGTGTTGGTTATGATCACAGTGATCCATAGGGAGATAGAGGCAGTTGTGTTGGTTATGATCACAGTGATCCATAGGGAGATAGAGGCAGTTGTGTTGGGGACGACTGCAGTGCTTAAAGCGTAGCAGAGTGATCACATCTTGGAGAGGGCTTAAGGGCATCGTGTACTTGGCACCAGCTCACTTGTGCACCTCAAGGGTTGGCACAACAACTTGGCACAACATCAGTCTCTTGCTGCCACACACACACACACACACACACACACACACACACACACACACACACACAGAGCAGAGTCAGACTCTGTCCTGCTGTGTCATGTGTTACAGGGTTCATTGTGCAAGGGTAAGCACACAAAAGCACACACTGCCATATTGCCAACTGACGGTTTAGTCATCTTGTGTTGCTAGTGTGTGGTGGAAAAAGAAATGTGTCACTGTCATCACCAATCCTGGCTCTTGATTGTGGAAGACAGGAAGAGGAGGAGAAAAGAAGATCCTTAAGGCTTGTTTCAGACGTACAAGAAGAGTAGCTGTGTGCACATCCCACCTCGCAGGTGCAGGACAAATGGAGAGCAGCTTAGGAAAGGAATGTAATGTCCGCAACACTGATCAATTGCTCCCGTTTAATGAGAAAAAGCAACGTTTCGACCCTTCTGGGTCCTCATCAGGCCGTTGCTTTGTTCATGATCAGGCCTTCATCAGGCCTAATGAAGTCCCAGTAGGGTGGAAACGTTGCTTTTTTCATTACACGGGAGCAATTTATCAGTGTTGCGGACATTACAGTACATTCCTCTCCTTGTTTCAGACGCACACAGGAAAGGGGTCGACACGTCCCCACAGAGCAGAGTCAGACGGGCCAGTAGCGCGCACACACACACACACACACACACACACACACACACACACACATCAGCAGGGTCACCCCACACACACACACACACACACACACACACACACAGAGCAGAGTCAGACGGGCTGGTAGCGCACACGCACACACACACACACACACACACACACACACTCTCTCACACATACACACACACACATCAGCAGGGTGACCCCACGCACGCGGCACCTAACACACACACACACACACACACACACACACACACACTCTCTCTCTCTCACACACACACACACACACACATCAGCAGGGTCACCCCACACACGCGGCACCTGACACACACACACACACACACACACACACATACACACACACACACACACACACATCAGCAGGGTCACTCCACACACGCGGCACCTGACACACACACACACACACACACACACACTCTCACTCTCACTCTCACACACACACACATCAGCAGGGTCGTATACTGTCTGTACAGGTACTGTGTCCGCCCGCTAGCTACATTTACACACACACACACACACACACACACACACACACATACAGTACACTCTCTCTCACACACACACACACACACACACACACACACACACACTGGTGATATCTGTATGAGCATGACTCTATAAAAGTGATAAATGTGTTTGTGTTGCGTTTTCATAACATGATTTAACATGAGTCATATGGATAGAGGAAGAGACGGCTAGCATCTGGGAAAAGATCTGTGCTGTGTACCACCAGGCCAAGTGTTTACCTACCCTATACTTAAGGAGCAGGCAAGACGTGTGTGTGTGCGGGAGTTCAGTGGAATGCTTTTAGGGCCTAAGTGGCCAGCCAGCCTTTTTTATTAGAGAACTGAACACAACCGCCAACACATTAGGAATGTCAAAGAATGCACAGAACAACAATGTTTCTGACATTAAACTGTTTATTTGAAACAAATGTTACCATTATCTAATGCAACAACACATGCATCTTATCTGATAGGATTTGCATCTACGTATAACATGTTACAAAGGCAGTATGAAAAAAGCTGAATTCCAAAAATATGTTTGCAATAAATGCTGATTTCCATTTCTGTAATATACAATAATATACATATTTACATATCTATGCAATACATACATTACACATGCTAAAGTAGTGCACAAATCATTCATTCTGACGGAGAAAAGTGTTATTAGCGTAATGGCTAACGGAGCTGAAGGGGCTACGCTCGTCAGCATCTCAGCCATGTGTTGGCTGGCAGAGTGTTTGTGGCACGCTTCAGTTTCAGGTCGTATTCACGCATCTGGGTTCCACTGAAGAAGTAAAGGACTCCTGTGGGGGAACAGTCCTGCATGTTAGCCGCTAACACACCACAACGCTGACCTCTAACTTCATAATAAACGGTCCTTCATGTTAACCGCTAACACACCACAACGCTGGTCTCTAACTTCATAATAAACAGTCCTTCATGTTAACCGCTAACACACCACAACGCTGACCTCTAACTTCATAATAAACAGTCCTTCATGTTAACCGCTAACACACCACAACGCTGGTCTCTAACTTCATAATGAACAGTCCTTCATGTTAACCGCTAACACACCACAACGCTGGTCTCTAACTTCATAATGAACAGTCCTTCATGTTAACCGCTAACACACCACAACGCTGACCTCTAACTTCATAATAAACAGTCCTTCATGTTAACCGCTAACACACCACAACGCTGACCTCTAACTTCATAATGAACAGTCCTTCATGTTAACCGCTAACACACCACAACGCTGGTCTCTAACTTCATAATAAACAGTCCTTCATGTTAACCGCTAACACACCACAACACTGGTCTCTAACTTCATAATAAACAGTCCTTCATGTTAACTACTAGCGTACCTAAGACTCAAACACACACAAACATGCACTGTACCTAAGACTCAAACACACACACAGACGTACCTAAGACTTTAGCACTCACACACACACACACACACACACATACCTAAGACTCAAACAAACACACACATGTACCTGAGACTCAAACACACACACACACACACACACACACACACACACACACACACACACACACACACACACACACACACACACATGTAACTAAGAGTCAAACACAGTTAGTTAGTTAGCCAGCTGATTATTCTCCTGAGGTTTGTCTCACATGTGCCAAGTTTGGATTAAATATGAGTTTTAGAATGCTAAGTACTTTTTTTTTGGATAGAAAAGACTAATTTAGCTAGCCTGGTAAATGCAGACCCCGGAATCTTTCAGATAAATGGTCTGGCCACGAATAATGAAAATGGCCCTCTCTTGGGGAGGCACTCAGCATGCATTTGAAAATCTCACTGCATGCAATTGGATAACAGTATGACCAATGTTTACTCTGGACTTTGACACAATTGGATAACATAATGTTTACCGGCAGCATTGTCGTCATCAGTTTAACTCGCCTTTGGCCCGCTTATATCAGATACATCGATTTGATTAGTTACTCCCGATGGCTGGGTTTTGTCTGGATAGGAAGGACTGGTTTTGTCTGATAGGAAGGACTGGTTTTGGAAACTTGTATGCATATTGCTGGTGAGTCACTCGTCGCATTAAAAGTTGACATTATTTTACCTTTGTTGTGTGATGTTTGCCGTCATCAGTGGCCATTTGGCCTGTAATCCCTGCACTATATTCTATGGTCCCTGTGTTATATTCTATGGTCCCTGCACTATATTCTATGGTCCTTGCACTATATTCTATGGTCCCTGCACTATATTCTATGGTCCTTGCACTATATTCTATGGTCCCTGTGTTATATTCTATGGTCCCTGCACTATATTCTATGGTCCCTGTATTATATTCTATGGTCCCTGCACTATATTCTATGGTCCCTGCACTATATGCTATGGTCCCTGCACTATATTCTATGGTCCCTCATTGCCAGTGTCTTCTATGTGAATGGGGCTTTAAACAGACACATTTGCATCCTGTAGAGCAGAATCTTTTTTCTCATAATTTCAATGTTCAGCTGACCATAGCTCCATCTACTGTATGAGTCCCTTAGAGAGCACAGCTCCATATGAGTCCATTAGAGACCACAGCTCCATCTATGGGTCCATTAGAGACCACAGCTCCATATGGGTCCATTAGAGACCACAGCTCCATCTATGGGTCCATTAGAGACCACAGCTCCATCTACTGTATGGGTCCATTAGAGAGGACAGCTCCATATGGGTCCATTAGAGAGGACAGCTCCATATGGGTCCACTAGAGACCACAGCTCCATATGGGTCTGCTGTACTGACCGTTAGAGACCACAGCTCCATCTATGGGTCCATTAGAGACCACAGCTCCATCTACTGTATGGGTCCATTAGAGAGGACAGCTCCATATGGGTCCATTAGAGAGGACAGCTCCATATGGGTCCACTAGAGACCACAGCTCCATATGGGTCTGCTGTACTGACCGTTAGAGACCACAGCTCCATCTATGGGTCTGCTGTACTGACCGTTAGAGACCACAGCTCCATCTATGGGTCTGCTGTACTGACCGTTAGAGACCACAGCTCCATCTATGGGTCTGCTGTACTGACCGTTAGAGACCACAGCTCCATCTATGGGTCTGCTGTACTGACCGTTAGAGACCACAGCTCCATCTATGGGTCTGCTGTACTGACCGTTAGAGACCACAGCTCCATCTATGGGTCCACTGATCCCTGGCCACTCCTGCGAGATGAGCTTGGGATATCCATCCATCATTCTCTGCCTTTCGTTATCATACCTTAAAAAAGACAAACAAGTGCACCTTAACACCTTTCGTTATCAAGTGCACCTTAACACCTTTTGTTATCAAATGCACCTTAACACCTTTCATTATCAAGTGCACCTTAACACCTTTCATTATCAAATGCACCTTAACACCTTTCATTATCATATCTTAAAAAAGACAGCAAGTGCACCTTAACACCTTTCATATATTGAAAGACACAGGTGTGCATGCTTTGTGTACTTCTGAGTTTTGATAGACAACACTGACATTGTGTGCTGGATTTACAGCAGTGTGTATTGTGTGGTGATTTACAGCAGGGTGAGTTGTGTGGTGTTTTCATGAATGTATGTGTTTTAGGGATATCATGTGGATGTACAGTATATATGTGTTTTAAGGATGTATCATGCATGTGTTTTAGGGATATCATTTATGTGTTTATCATATATGTGTTTTAGGGCTATCACATACTGTATGTGTTTTAGGGATGTATCATGTATGTGTTTTAGGGATATCATATCTGTGTTTATCATATATGTGTTTTAGGGATATCATATACTGTATGTGTTTTAGGGATGTATCATGTAGGTGTTTTAGGGATATCATTTATGTGTTTAAGGGATATCATTTATGTGTTTTAGGGATGTATCATATATGTGTTTTAGGGATATCATATATGTGTTTATCATGTATGTGATTAAGGGATATCATATATGTGTTTATCATATATATGTATCATGTATGTGTTTTAGGGATATCATGTATGTATTTCAGGGATATCATATATGTGTTTATCATATATATGTATCATGTATGTGTTTTAGGGATATCATGTATGTGTTTAAGGAATATCATGTATGTGTTTTAGGGATATCATATATTTGTTTTAGGGATGTCATATATTTGTTTTAGGGATACCTCCAGCACACTCTGCCAGTGAAGAACACAGTCTGTCGCTCGAGGCGGAGATGAAAGGCCGCATCGACGGTGTTCAGAGTCCGCGGCAAGCCGAGCTCCGTGATGTTCTTGGGCGAATTGTCCTGCAGAGTCATTCCTCTGACCTCCCAGTACTGAGTGCCTGTAATGTTTAAACACATGTTTGGATCACACACAAGCCTTCTGTCATTGGCATTTGTTGTTAGGACATGCATTGATGTTGATGGTATTTGGTGATATGGAATGTGTTGGTGTTGGTGGCATTTGGTGATATGGCATGGGTTTGTGTTGATGGCATATATGGCATGGGTTGGTGTTGGTGGCATTTATGGCATGGGTTGGTGTTGGTGGCATGCGTTGGTGTTGGTGGCATATATGGCATGGGTTGGTGTTGATGGCATATATGGCATGGGTTGGTGTTGATGGCATATATGGCATGGGTTGGTGTTGGTGGCATGCGTTGGTGTTGATGGCATATATGGCATGGGTTGGTGTTGATGGCATATATGGCATGGGTTGGTGTTGGTGGCATGGGTTGGTGTTGATGGCATATATGGCATGTGTTGGTGTTGATGGCATATATGGCATGGGTTGGTGTTGGTGGCATGCGTTGGTGTTGATGGCATATATGGCATGGGTTGGTGTTGGTGATGGCATATATGGCATGGGTTGGTGTTGATGGCATATATGGCATGGGTTGGTGTTGCTGGCATGGGTTGGTGTTGATGGCATATATGGCATGGGTTGGTGTTGGTGATGGCATATATGGCATGGGTTGGTGTTGATGGCATATATGGCATGGGTTGGTGTTGGTGATGGCATATATGGCATGGGTTGGTGTTGATGGCATATATGGCATGGGTTGGTGTTGGTGGCATATATGGCATGGGTCGGTGTTGCTGGCATGCGTTGGTGTTGATGGCATATATGGCATGCGTTGGTGTTGATGGTATATATGGCATGCGTTGGTGTTGATGGCATATATGGCATGGGTTGGTGTTGATGGCATATATGGCATGGGTTGGTGTTGATGGCATATATGGCATGGGTTGGTGTTGATGGCATATATGGCATGGGTTGGTGTTGGTGATACCTTTGAAGAACAGTATGGTGCCCCCCTCCACGTCCTCGTATGCAGCGTTGATGTGTGATGGTACATCCTCCCACAAGCTGCTTATGAACGCTATTCCAATCATGTCAAAGTTGGGGTGCGATCGCCACATAAATCTGAGGGAAAGACACAGATGTTCAAATACTGTTTATACAGTATAAATACATCAAATAATAATTTAATAATAAAATAACATCTTCTGTTTAGTTGTTTTCAGTATCAAACACTCCTCCTAAAGAAACTACACTACTACTACTTCTAAAGTCTGGCAAGCGTTACAGGGTCCCACTGGCTAATGGCATTTTCAAAAACTCCTTCATCCCAAATGCCATTAATATAATCAACTCAAAGTGAATCCCCTGACAGCAAGTACCCTGAACTGCTCTTATTTATTTCATTTTAAACTGATTTTATAGCCATTGATGTTTGCTCTACTGTATGTCCAGTTGCTGTATGTTCAGTTGCTGTATGTGGCTGTATGTCCAGTTGCTGTATGTTCAGTTGCTGTATGTGGCTGTATGTTCAGTTGCTGTATGTCCAGTTAATGTGTCTATGAGAAATGTGTTTGTTTATTCAGTGTTTTGGCGAGCCAAAGACAATTTTCCACCCAGGTGGACAATTAAAGACTTCTTCTATTCTATTCTACTACCTTCTACTACTATTTGGTACAGTGACTTATAGGGTTAATTATAATAGACTGACATGGAACCGTGTGTGCGGAAAAATGGATGCCACGGGGGAAATACCATCTTAAATCATGTTGCCTTAATATTTGCACAATGTTGAGTACCATTAGCAGTACTTAAATCATATTGCTTAAATGTTTGCATCATTTGGAACACAATGGGTTTGGCTTTGGGCTGCTCTATCTACCTGTAATGTCTGGGCCCACTCTATCGCTCTATCTACCTGTAATGTCTGGGCCCACTCTATCGCTATTGCTCTATCTACCTGTAATGTCTATCTACCTGTAATGTCTGGGCCCACTCTATCGCTCTATCTACCTGTAATGTCTGGGCCCACTCTATCGCTCTATCTACCTGTCTTTGAAGAAGACGACCTCCTGCTGCATTCTGCTCACGGCGTCGAAGGTCATGTCGGGGTCACAGCGCTGTGGGGTCCTTGGAGGCGGACGCTTGAGCGCCATTGAATTAAACTCTGGATGGACCCCTATGGGGAACACAACACACAACACACACAAAGCTCAAATTAAACTCTGGATGGACCCCTATGGGGAACACAACACACAACACACACAAAGCTCAAAGTAAACTCTGGATGGACCCCTATGGGGGACACAACACACACAAAGCTCAAAGTAAACTCTGGATGGACCCCTATGGGGGACACAACACACACAAAGCTCAAAGTAAACTCTGGATGGACCCCTATGGGGGACACAACACACACAAAGCTCAAATTAAACTCTGGATGGACCCCTATGGGGAACACAACACACACAAAGCTCAAAGTAAACTCTGGATGGACCCCTATGGGGGACACAACACACACAAAGCTCAAAGTAAACTCTGGATGGACCCCTATGGAGGACACAACATGGACACCTATGGGTGACACAACACACACAAAGCCTATGGGGGACACAACACACACAAAGATGGACCCCCTATGGGGGACACAACACACACAAAGCCTATGGGGGACACAACACACACAAAGCTTATGGGGGACACAACACACACAAAGATGGACCCCCTATGGGGGACACAACACACACAAAGCCTATGGGGGACACAACACACACAAAGCTTATGGGGGACACAACACACACAAAGATGGACCCCCTATGGGGGACACAACACACACAAAGCTCGCAATGGACACCTATGGGTGACACAACACACACACAGCTTGCTGCACAGAGTATCAGATAGGCACCTTTGATTTTGCATTGCTATTTCCATGTACTGTGTATTCAATTAAAGTTGATTCAAATACAAACAATTAACTGAATTTATTATGTATTTAAATTGAGTAAATATCTACCTCATTCTGATTCATGTGTTTGTGCCATGTCATGTTCTGTGTATGTAACGATTATAATAACAATATACTGTAATAAAAATAGCTTTTTTGGTATAGCACTTTTCAAACACCGAACGCAGCTCTAAGATGGCGAATAGCAGGAGAAACGTGAGACACATACCATACATCTTTTGGATATCTTGCACATCCTGAAAGGAGAGCTGGAAGTCGGTGTGGGAGACGAAGTTGTAGGCCGGGTACATGACGGCCCCGGGGTCTGGGGAGTGGGGAAGACCTAACGTGTGGCCAAACTCGTGCACCGCCACAGCAAACAGGTTATGGCCTGCAGGAGCAACACCACACACATACGCACTGTGACTTACTAGAGAACGTCTCTCCTCATGTTAGAGAACGTCTCTCCTCACTTTCCTCTTTTTCCATTTGTGCAGTGAGATTATCGTCATTTCCCAACCATTGGCCGCGGCTTATACATTGAATTAGCAATATTTCTTCAGATATGAGGTTAATTCACAGGGGCACTTAATTTGGTATTAATATGGTTTTGTTTCTTTTAACTTGCATACTATTACACTGGCCTGCGGATTATACACAATGCGGCTAAAACACTGGAAATTACTGTAGTCCATCTTGATAAAAAATATGTTGGGTTAGAGTCTGTATATAACTGCATTCACTTTATCACTTCTTCCCTGCTGAAAAAAACAGCCTGTCCAGTATACTAACCAGATTGTTTAACCCTATGATGGTTGACCAGCTAGACCAGCAAAACTTGTCAATACCTTCAGCGGGTTTACCCAGCTTACCATGGTAATTCAGGTAGTTTTTCTTGTCGCACCATCTCAAACTGGTCATTTTAGTTGTGCTGACATATTAGCAATGTCAAGTTTGACAGGCTGGTCACCAGCATGACCATCTTACACCAGCTGTATCCCACACGACGGGATGGTCACACCAGCATGACCAGCTTCCTCAGATGGTCACACCAGCATATCCACCTGGTGGTCTAACCAGCTACACCAGCAAAGACCAGCAAGAGCTGGAAGAAAACCAGCAAAGACCAGCTAAAACCATCTACTAGCATAATCTGGTTTCTGTTTTTTTTCAGCAGGGGTAGGTTTGATATAGGCCTGTAATTAGGATAGTATGGTCTAGATTGGACTTTTAAGGTTTCACAACAGCGGTTTTAAAAGCAGTCAGAAATATACTTGTTTCTAATAAGGTATTTATTATCTTGAGAAAAAAGGGAGTCAAACTATCATATCCATTCTTGAGGAATCTAGTGGACTGATTCCACATCACATGTTGAGGAGCTGCTCTGAGTTACAGTTTAGTTTCCATCGTACCCCTGCCTGAGTCTGTAGCTGAACTCATGTTGTTTTAGAGTCCTCTTGCAATGCTGCCCTCAGCTAGAGTGAGTTTAGCGTTACCTAGGTAACTCAGCTAGAGTGAGTTTAGCGTTACCTAGGTAACTCAGCATTACCTTTGGTGCTCACTGTCCAGCCCTCAGCTAGAGTGAGTTTAGCGTTACCTAGGTAACTCAGCAAGAGTGAGTTTAGCATTACCTAGGTAACTCAGCTAGAGTGAGTTTAGCGTTACCTAGGTAACTCAGCTAGAGTGAGTTTAGCGTTACCTAGGTAACTCAGCAAGAGTGAGTTTAGCGTTACCTAGGTAACTCAGCAAGAGTGAGTTTAGCGTTACCTAGGTAACTGAGCTAGAGTGAGTTTAGCGTTACCTAGGTAACTCAGCGTTACCTTTGGTGCTCACTGTCCAGTCCTCAGCTAGAGTGAGTTTAGCGTTACCTAGGTAACTGAGCTAGAGTGAGTTTAGTGTTACCTAGGTAACTCAGCTAGAGTGAGTTTAGCGTTACCTAGGTAACTGAGCTAGAGTGAGTTTAGCGTTACCTAGGTAACTCAGCATTACCTTTGGTGCTCACTGTCCAGTCCTCAGCTAGAGTGAGTTTAGCGTTACCTAGGTAACTCAGCGTTACCTTTGGTGCTCACTGTCCAGCCCTCAGCCAGAGTGAGTTTAGCGTTACCTAGGTAACTCAGCGTTACCTTTGGTGCTCACTGTCCAGCCCTCAGCTAGAGTGAGTTTAGCGTTACCTAGGTAACTGAGCTAGAGTGAGTTTAGCGTTACCTAGGTAACTCAGCGTTACCTTTGGTGCTCACTGTCCAGTCCTCCTCCACATCAAAGTGAACGTCTCCACCGATGCCCGTTCCTGGCTGGAAGGCGTGGGCCAGAATCCCACCTCTCCCATCGAACGAGGAGCCGTCTCCATGATCTGCACACACACACACACACACACACACACACACACACCCCTCCATGATCTACACACACATACACATCCATATTGATAAAACACACACATCCCCAAGCTGGGGTTTGTAATGATGTTTTGGTGTCCATCAAGTCTGACTATGTGTCTGTATGTCTATCTATCGATCTATCTATCTATAAAAACATTGTAAGCACACACACACACACACACACACACACACACACTGTCTCAATCATGTCCTGTGATGGGTATCGCACCTCTCTTGGTGAAGGTCACGATGATGTCAGCTTCCCTACGTGACCTTCTGCGGAACTTGAGTGGGGCGACCTCCGTCCAGAGCTTCCAGGCCTCTCGGAACGCTTTACGCACATGGAAGGGCCTCACGGTGGGAACCGAGCCCTCAATCCTGAACATGGACAGAGGGAGAGAGAGAGGGAAAGAGGGAGAAGGAGAGGGAGAGAGCAGAGTTGAGATACAGAGAGTTGAGAGAGAAAGAGTAGAGAGAGGGAGAGAGATAGAGTTGAGATAGAGAGAGGGAGAGTTGAGATACAGAGGGAGAGGTAGAGTTATATATATATATATATATATGTATACATATATATATATATATACATACATACATAGATAAGATAGGTAGATGTAGATAAGGTAAAGGTTGATTTATTGATTAATTGATTACAGGCATATAGCTACTTGACAATTCCTTTAGTCTAGTAAGCTTAAAATGTAGCCTGGTTATCACCATACTGTTGCATTCTTTACCACTAGGGGTCAGGCTATTGTGAATCTGTATACTGTGGTAATGGGTAGGAGAGGTAGGGAAGATAGAGAAGAAGAAGAAGTATGAGTGAATGCCATGCTGTACCCATTGTTCCTTAAGACTTTAGTAAAGTTATGAAATACTACACCACAGCCTCTTCATTTCAATACTACAATACTTAACACATACTAAGCTCAATCTTAAGACTGAATATTGTCCTGGGGAGTCTGCATTTTATTTCTACTGCACAAGAGGCGTTATCAATGGGCATAGTTCAAATAAGTGTACACTTTTGGATAGTCCTTCAATCAATCAGATCAATGATCATGCGCCTTTTGGATAAGCTAGTTTGTGATTGGACCCAGAAGATGTGGACAGGAAGCAGGAGAGATAGATGAGCAGGTTTCCAGCCTGAGCTGCAGGGCCACATCCACATCAGCAGATCAGGATATGTACCCAGCCTACGGAACATTCCCCTTACATATGAATAGACTATTCACAACTCAACACTATCAAACGAGGTGTAACATCATGTGCTTCACTACTGAACAAGACTAACTGGAGAGAGAAGAACGGGAGAGCGCTCTGAGACAGCTGCTCTGTGCATGCCGCTCTCACATGAGCCGCTCACAAGCGCTGGGCTACTGAGCTGTGTCAGGTGTGTTGGGCTACTGAGCTGTGGTCAGGTGTGTTGGGCTACCTGAGCTGTGTCAGGTGTGTTAGCTGTATCAGGTGTGTTGGGCTACCTGAGCTGTATCAGGTGTGTTGGGCTACCTGAGCTGTGTCAGGTGTGTTGGGGCTACTGAGCTGTGCTACCCTGAGCTGTGTCAGGTGTGTTGGGCTACCTGAGCTGTGTCAGGTGTGTGAGCTGTGTCAGGTGTGTTGGGCTACTGAGCTGTGCTACCCTGAGCTGTATCAGGTGTGTTGGGCTACCTGAGCTGTGTCAGGTGTGTTGGGCTACCTGTGCTGTGCCAGGTGTGTTGGGCTACCTGAGCTGTGTCAGGTGTGTTGGGCTACTGAGCTGTGTCAGGTGTGTTGGGCTACCTGAGCTGTCTCCTCAGGTGTCAACACTCTTTGACCCCTGAACTCACCTGTAGGTCAAGGTGCGGTTGATCCACCTCATGAGTGGGCCGAACTCCTCGGCGTCCGAGAGGCCGCAGCGCGGTCTCCTCATGGCGGCCAGGGTCTGTGCGGTCAGCTCGCCGCTCTCGTGCAGGCCGAACGCCCGCTGCATCTCCCGCACCGCCGTCTGGAAGGCGTCGGGTCTGCAGCTGCGCTTCTCACGGGGCTGCTGCTGCTGGTGCTGGTGCTGGTGCTGCTGCTGCTGCTGGTGCGCCTCGTAGCCGTAGAACTTCTCCAAGTAGGCCTGAAACACACACCTTTTACTACATGTGCTTATTTCATGACATACGGCAGCTGTTTTTACAGTAAAGATCGTCTTCTCCTTATTACAGTGAGGCCTCTGCTCTTGATAGTCTTCTGCTTTAAAAAAAAAAACCGCCCTGCTCTTGATTGTGGCTTTCCTTATTGCTGCAGGTGTACACACGCACACACACTCACTCACACACACGCACGCACGCACACACACAAACACACAAACACACACACACACGAACACACACACACACACACACACACACACACACACACACACACACACACACACACACACACACGTCAACCCCAAAAATGCACACACACATCCCACCATACCAGATTGACACGCAAGCAGGTGCAAATGATGCAACAGAGAATCCCAAGATTAGATAAAAAGGAAGATGAGTCTAAACGATCAACAAGATTAGATAAAAAGGAAGATGAGTCTAAACGATCAACAATGTCTGAAATTGTAGCCTTGTTCTGAAAACATTCCAAAGATTCCGTGGGCTGTGGAACAGCCGTCTGAAGCATTCAGCCAACCTACTTATTATCCAAAGTCTTCCTAAAATGCAAAGTATCCCCCACAACATATGGAGAGACCACGCCAGTATTCCCACTTCACACAATACACACACCATACACAACTCCGCTCCTGTGTACTGTAACAGTATTTAATACACAACTCCACTCCTGCGTACTGTAACAGTATTTAATCCCCATAACTCCACTCATGCGTACTGTAACAGTATTTAATCCCCATAACTCCACTCATGCGTACTGTAACAGTATTTAATCCCCATAACTCCACTCCTGTGTACTGTAACAGTATTTAATCCCCATAACTCCACTCCTGTGTACTGTAACAGTATTTAATACACAACTCCACTCCTGTGTATACTGTAACAGTATTTAATCTCCACATCCTCCTGATCCTTATTGGATGTATGATCCCAATGGAATTGAAAATAAGATTGACTGACATTTGTGTATAATTTTATTGTATCATAATTATTTATATGTATTTAAAGTGTATCTATTGCAAATGCATAATCTAAAAATCTCTTCTGCACTCTTGTTAAACAGTGCAAAAGAATGGCTCTGAAGCTGACTTAAGCTCACTGAATATATAAAACAATGTTATGGGTTAGCGCAGAGCCAACAGCCCATCAGAGCCAAGGATTGAGTAATCTGGCGCTTTAATGAGACCCATAAATCAGGAGAAAACTCCACTGGATGGCAGCTGAAAACATTATTAGATTTCACTTGGCAGTAGCACACAGCAGTGATGGATTTAGTTGATGTATGATTATAGTATGATTTCAACTCTGCGCTCAAACAAGTGGAGAATGGTTGATTATTTTTTCCTAAACATGTCATCTGAAGCAATCTGATAGATTAACAAATGTAATGAGATTATGAGGCAAATGCAGCAGTAGCTCTGTGAAAGCAGTGATACAGTGATCTTACTCACTTACAGTCTAAAATATGTAAAACACAGATAATGCATTCGAGGATGATATCTAGTGAAGGGTTCTTTTCTCCAGCAAATTCCAAGTTTTTCCACATAAGTAGTCATAAACATGTGGTATATTAGTTTGAATATCAACATATTAGAGTAGTCATACACATGTGGCATATTAGTTTGAATATCAACATATTAGAATTAACTGGTGATGTACTGATGCAGCCATGTTATGGAGAAATGATGCAATAACTATATATATATATATATATGCATCATATATATATATATCACTGAGCATCGTCAAAACCACAGGTTGTATGCTGTATCAAGGCTTTCTTTGGCATTTGGCCTATTTCTACACATCTGACACTGTCATTGTATGTAGATAAACTATATGAATAACCTCACATGTGAATATCTACCATATGGATAATGCATAGAATAAATAACTCCTGCAAATACCTCTGCAAACGCCCAGTCCTCGAGCTCCAGGGAGAGTCCAGGGGAGGGCAGTGGAGCGGCCAGAGAGAGACGGAGCAGCAGCAGCAGCCCAGCGAGGGAGTGCAGACACCCCATCTTGACGCTCCCGCAGTGCAGACACCCCATCTTTACGCTCCCGCAGTGCAGACACCCCATCTTTACGCTCTCGCAGCTCAGCAGTGGCCTCTGTGTGTCTGCACTCCCACCGTGTCACTGCTTTAAAGAGGCACAGGAGACCACCTGGAGCAGAGCAGGGCTCAAGTCCAAACAAGCACTTCTGTGGTGGCTGATAGGTGCAATTTTTGTCTTGACACTCATCACTCCCCTGATAAAGTCGTGTGGTTTATGTGGTTTATCAAGAAAGTTGTCAGCAACCTGCAATTTGGGGAGAGTTTGCATATAGCAATGTGGTGGGAACAACAGATAAATCAGAATTATTATTATTATTATCACGACATTGATATACATCTGAATCGGAATCATTGTATTGTTGTTTTTTTTTCTCTTTTTCCATACAATAAAAAAGGAAAAACAAGAAATTGTACTTAGTGAAATGGACACATAAATGCAGGACACATAAAAAGTATTTAGGGTACACACACGTGCACGCGCACACATACACACACACACACACAGTATAAACATACATACACACAGTGCTGCTTAAAAGTATGTAAACCCCTAGAACAGTTTGGAGTTTTCTGTTGTTTTATCGTGATTTTCTTATTTAATCATCACTTCCAGGTGTGTTTGTATTTATCAAATGCATGGACTTGTTTAGGGGGAATTGTGGAGACCCCCTCTCAACAGTGAAGCACGGTGGACCTCCTCTCAACAGTGAAGCATGGTGGACTTGTGGAGGTGTGGGGTTGGTGGGGTTGGTGGTGGAGGTGGAGGTGTGGGGTTGGTGGTGGAGGTGTGGGGTTGGTGGTGGACAGGTGGAGGTGTGGGGTTGGTGGTGGAGGTGTGGGGTTGGTGGTGGACAGGTGGAGGTGTGGGGTTGGTGGTGGACAGGTGGAGGTGTGGGGTTGGTGGTGGAGGTGTGGAGGTGTGGGGTTGGTGGTGGACAGGTGGAGGTGTGGGGTTGGTGGTGGACAGGTGGAGGTGTGGGGTTGGTGGTGGAGGTGTGGAGGTGTGGGGTTGGTGGTGGACAGGTGGAGGTGTGGGGTTGGTGGTGGAGGTGTGGAGGTGTGGGGTTGGTGGTGGACAGGTGGAGGTGTGGGGTTGGTGGAGGTGTGGGGTTGGTGGTGGAGGTGTGGAGGTGTGGGGTTGGTGGTGGACAGGTGGAGGTGTGGGGTTGGTGGTGGAGGTGTGGGGTTGGTGGTGGACAGGTGGAGGTGTGGAGGTGTGGGGTTGGTGGTGGACAGGTGGAGGTGTGGGGTTGGTGGTGGAGGTGTGGAGTTGTGGTGGAGGGGTGGAGGTGGTGGAGGTGTGGGGTTGGTGGTGGAGGTGTGGGGTTGGTGGTGGACAGGTGGAGGTGTGGGGTTGGTGGTGGAGGTGTGGAGGTGTGGGGTTGGTGGTGGACAGGTGGAGGTGTGGGGTTGGTGGTGGAGGTGTGGAGGTGTGGGGTTGGTGGTGGACAGGTGGAGGTGTGGGGTTGGTGGTGGAGGTGTGGAGGTGTGGAGGTGTGGGGTTGGTGGTGGACAGGTGGAGGTGTGGGGTTGGTGGTGGAGGTGTGGAGTTGGTGGTGGAGGTGTGGGGTTGGTGGTGGACAGGTGGAGGTGTGGAGGTGTGGAGTTGGTGGTGGACAGGTGGAGGTGTGGGGTTGGTAGTGGACAGGTGGAGGTGTGGGGGCTGTTTTTTAGACGACTCCACATAAGCAGGAGACCATGAATGTTCAGGCCAATCAGCATTCTTGATCTGCACCTCATGCCAGTCAGGGAGATGAAGCCAGGGAGGCAATGGATTTTACAACAGGACAATGACCCTATATATTGCTTATATATATATATATATATATATATATATATATATATATATACGTATATACTGTATATAACAGGACAATGACCCTATAAGCATGACCCTACTGTATATATTGCGTATATATGTATATATATATATATATATATATATATAACAGGACAATGACCCTATAAGTATTCAAGAGAATTCATACTCTGGATTGGCCTAGTCAAAGCCCAGACCTCAGTTAGTAGAAATGTGACTCGATCTGAAGCGGGCAGTACAGGCCAGCTGTCCCTCCAACCTCTCTTAACTGGCTAGTTATGCCCCTCCAACCTCTCTTAACTGGCTAGTTCTGTCCCTCCAACCTCTCTTTACTGGCTAGTTCTGTCCCTCCAACCTCTCTTAACTAGCTAGTTCAACCTCTCTTAACTGGCTAGTTCTGTCCCTCCAACCCTCTTAACTAGCTAGTTCTGTCCCTCCAACCTCTCTTAACTAGCTAGTTCTGTCCCTCCAACCTCTCTTTACTGGCTAGTTCAACCTCTCTTAACTAGCTAGTTCTGTCCCTCCAACGTCTCTTTACTGGCTAGTTCAACCTCTCTTAACTAGCTAGTTCTGTCCCTCCAACCTCTCTTTACTGGCTAGTTCAACCTCTCTTAACTAGCTAGTTCTGTCCCTCCAACCTCTCTTAACTGGCTAGTTCTGTCCCTCCAACCTCTCTTAACTGGCTAGTTCTGTCCCTCCAACCTCTCTTTACTGGCTAGTTCTGTCCCTCCAACCTCTCTTTACTAGCTAGTTCTGCAAGGTGGAGTCGGCAAAAATCCACAGAACCAGATATGAGACACTGGTCAATGGGTACAGAAGATGTTTGTTTCAAGTGGTGGTTGCAAAAGGAGATGCTACAAGAAATTAACTAGATGGGTTCACAGCACATACTTTTGTTAATGTCATATTTTATTTTGAGCATTTATAAAATGAAACTATATAACTTTCTTTTGTTTCTGTCTACTTTGGAGGTCAGCTTTACCAATTGGGGTTGAGATGTGCATTAAAGAAGGCATTTGGTCTGCGGGTTCACACACTTCTAAGCAGCACTGTACAAATATGTCACCGTGCCTATAGAAGAGGACATACAGCGCGCAGGAAGGGGCTCTGAGGAGGATAGTACAAAACCACAAAACAACTTCTAAAACAATACGTAAATGACCAGGCTAGGGATGTGAGACTACTGTATATCGGATACGACAAAACATAGAACAACAGAACTCTGATACTTTGCATGTACACAATATATATTATTGTTTACATAAAGGTGGAGGGTCACGGTCAGGGCAAGGCAAGATTGATAGAGAATCCTTCAGAGTTTCACAAAACTGTTAAAAGGTCAATGTGACTGTCTACTACTGGTGTGGATTTGGGCCCTGGTACAATATTAACATTTACTGAGTAACATTTAAATAACATGACAGAAAATCACATCCCAATACTCATTATCACCCTGAATGTATTACACTTGTAAATACACAATGTAAATACTGCCCATAGCCTGATCATTGGCTTGTGTTTTGTAGAAGTTGTTTTGCCAGTTGTGTCATCACTCCTTTCAGTACTGTGAGCCGTGTAATAATAGTCTCTTCCATAGACATATACATCTATTCCATAGACATATACATCTATGGTCTCTTCCATAGACTTATATACATCTACTGTATAGTCTATTCCATAGACATATATACATCTATGGTCTATTCCATAGACATATATACATCTGGTCTCTTCCATAGACATATCTATAGTCTATTCCATACACATATACATCTATAGTCTATTCCTCTATTGCATCACATGCAGTAGTGATGCAACAGCCCACCGTGTTGATATCACACACTGCAACAGCCCACCGTGTTGATATCACACACTGTAACACATAACCAACAAAGCAAAACCAAACAAATCCATGCACTTCAGCAGCAGGTCTCATGGCTAACAGAGTATATTTTCCTCAGATCTGCAACTTTATGCAGCCAAACAAGAGCTTCTTGAGTCCTCTGGTGAACCGTATTGGATGAACTCAAGTCACCTGTTGTAACACGACGAGGCCCATAAAGTCGTCATCATGTCTCTAGGACTCTTCCTTAGCGTCTCTTCCTTCATGTTATTGCTGTAAGAATACATTTAATGTATCCTGCGGGGGGATTGCACTGCACTGAGAGTGCTCATTGAAATCAATGCAAATCAAACAGGCTACAGGCTAACTGAAAAAAAACATGCCAATCTCTAGGTATGGTGAAGGGTATGTGATGATGTGGGGCTATTTTAATTCCAAAGGCCAAGGGAAACTTATTAGGAAGCATAGTATCCTGGATCCATGAAATAACTGGCCTTTAAAAATAAAACTCTGCCTTCCTCTGTAGGAACTTATAGAAAGGTATGTATACTTATGGCCCCTGCATTTTAAGGAAGAACATTCATTTATTTACGATATATTCTTATTTCTCAAAGACAGTTGATGGCCTGGGCCCCAGCGGTGGCACGACTGGCTAGGGCACCTGCAGCATACGCCGGAGTTCAATTCCTGCCCCGCAGTCCTCTCCGCACCCCACCCCTCCTCTCTGTCCCGTTCACTTCCTGTCCTCTCCGCACCCCACCCCTCCTCTCTGTCCAGTTCACCTCCTGTCCTCTCCGCACCCCACCCCTCCTCTCTGTCCAGTTCACCTCCTGTCCTCTCCGCACCCCACCCCTCCTCTCTGTCCTCTCCGCACCCCACCCCTCCTCTCTGTCTCGTTCACCTCCTGTCCTCTCCGCACCCCACCCCTCCTCTCTGTCCTCTCCGCACCCCACCCCTCCTCTCTGTCTCGTTCACCTCCTGTCCTCTCCGCACCCCACCCCTCCTCTCTGTCTCGTTCACCTCCTGTCCTCTCCGCACCCCACCCCTCCTCTCTGTCCCGTTCACCTCCTGTCCTCTCCGCACCCCACCCCTCCTCTCTGTCCCGTTCACCTCCTGTCCTCTCCGCATCCCACCCTTCCTCTCTGTCCCGTTCACCTCCTGTCCTCTCCGCACCCCACCCCTCCTCTCTATCCTCTCCGCATCCCACCCTTCCTCTCTGTCCCGTTCACCTCCTGTCCTCTCCGCACCCCACCCCTCCTCTCTCCGTTCACGTCCTGTCATTCCTCACTGTCCTGTTGCATCGAAGGTATGAAAAGAAAAGTGGTGCCATTAAAGGTTGGATTTCCCCTCATTTTTTAATTTAAAATGTTCAATATCACTTCCCAAAAGATTATGTTTTTAAACCTCTTTTTAGTCAACTTTACCATGTGTATGTAAACTTATGGCCACACCTGTATTTAATGAGACCATTCCCTTTATTTATTTTATTTTTTGCAAAGGCAATCTTCCTACACAATGTTTTGCCCATTGTTGTAACCAGAGACAGGTTAGCAGTAATGACTAGCTTGCTCACACTGAGGGGAATGAGTCAGTGTCAAGGGTTGGGACAGACTGCATGAGTTCACTAGAATGTCTAATAGGGGAGAACGACTAGCCTGGCACGCCCTCCCAGTGACGTAACACCTTCAGCTTTTGCTGTCGCTGGTCTGGTCAACTGCTAATCGGGAAGGATTTCTGAGTTCCCGAAATCTGCGGAACTGCCCCCTTTGGTTGAGAACCAATCAACTTTGAGCAGCTCCAACGGCTCTGGGTAGAGACGTGTTCAAGGCAGAGGAAAGAGTGTTGTTATTGGTTTAAACTCGGCAAACCGCTTTCTGACATCGACCAGTAGCAAATCGAGGCACTTAAAGGAGGCGGGTCAACCAGCGCTTGGAGAAACCGTGTTAGCACATGCTCTTGGTCAGACTAAAGTCTCGCAGAGCCTTTGAAAGTCGATGGTAATCAGGCTAGAGAACGACCACTCTCTAAATACTTCCGCATGGTACTGCAACTAGAGGGCGATCGCGAGCAAGTGGAGAATGAATGGAGGTGAATGGAGTTTCTCCTCAATCCACTTTTCTCTGGATATAATTTTTTGTGTAGAAATCGGAATATTGTATGCGAAAGGGGGTCAAAGAAAATACACACATTAAGTCCCTTAATTGTTCTAAAAGCCTTTCAAAGGTGTCAATGACGTCATTCATTAGCAGGATGCTAGTGGGCAACAACGACCAAGCCTGTGAGGAACCAAAGGGCCATAAGTAATTGTTCATTCAACTTTCGACCTATGACCCATATTGAGTTTCAGAAACTAAAATTCAATCTTCGATTTTTTAATGACATTCAGGTGAAACAGACCAATTGAGCCGTCTAGCCCCAAAGACCCCCATTGTTTGATCACTTGCTCGTGATCGCCCCTAGTGGAACTGCAACAGGAACTGCAGGTACAATGGAGTTAATAGCGAGTGGACCGGCTCTCCATAAATGGGCTCTGCTAATGTCCTCTAGTGTTCAGACTGCATGTGTTCGCTAATGTCCTGGTGTTCAGGCTGCATGTGTTCACTAATGTCCTGGTGTTCAGGCTGCATGTGTTCGCTAATGCCCTCTAGTGTTCAGGCTGCATGTGTTCACTAATGTCCTGGTGTTCAGGCTGCATGTGTTCACTAATGCCCTCTAGTGTTCAGACTGCATGTGTTCACTAATGTCCTCTAGTGTTCAGGCTGCATGTGTTCACTAATGCCCTCTAGTGTTCAGGCTGCATGTGTTCACTAATGCCCTCTAGTGTTCAGGCTGCATGTGTTCACTAATGCCCTCTAGTGTTCAGACTGCATGTGTTCACTAATGTCCTGGTGTTCAGGCTGCATGTGTTCACTAATGTCCTCTAGTGTTCAGGCTGCATGTGTTCGCTAATGTCCTAGTGTTCAGGCTGCATGTGTTCACTAATGCCCTCTAGTGTTCAGGCTGCATGTGTTCACTAATGCCCTCTAGTGTTCAGGCTGCATGTGTTCACTAATGTCCTCTAGTGTTCAGGCTGCATGTGTTCACTAATGCCCTCTAGTGTTCAGGCTGCATGTGTTTACTAATGTCCTGGTGTTCAGTTGAAGAAGAAAACCACAAAACATTTTTACATGCCAATCAGTGGTTCTGACCGTCAAAAGTAAAAAATGAAGATGGTGTCAACAGATAAATGCATTATAATTATAATCAATTAGCCTATTTATTTGGATTAAAACATCAAAGAAAACTCTAGAATGAGCTAGTTTATTGTCCATAAATGTAATACTGTTATTTCGTAACACACATGTGATGCAGTTGGCAGCTCTGAGGTAACTTTTTGATTAAGTTGCTCAACTTGACTTGTGTACTGTAGCTACTATTAGAGTTTTTAAAACATTCCACTTGTCAAATATGATTCTGCACAATTACTGTACATCCTTAACGACTTTAACGACCTGCGTCACCTCCAGTCATCCTTTGTGACACATGATGCACCCAATGAGCAGTGAGGCTGCTGTCTGATAATTGACAGAGTAGCGTCTAGAGGCTGCTGTGATTTGAGTCACTGGAAACTCCCTCAAGGAACAACAACAGCAGGGTACTGCTATTACAACATTACAATACCATCAAATAGACATTACAATACTGTTAGATAGACATTACAATACCATCAAATAGACATTACAATACTGTCAAAAAGACATTACAATACCGTCAAATACCAGTGGAGCAATTCATATTACAATACAGTAAAATATCAGAGGAGCGTTTGGCAATGGTGTCTAATATGTATTACAGTTCACAATTTACTTCAGGAGCAGCATGGAGTTCTTTGTCCGGCACACAAACGGAGCTATTTAGACTGCACCCCCACACGGAGCTATTTAGACTGCACCCCCACACGGGGCTCTTACATTGACTTGCACTGACTAGATACGTCTATTTGCCCTAACCCTGTGCTGACTATCTAGTGATGAGTACAGCGTTAGGGCAAATGCACACGTATCTAGTGATCAGTACAGCGTTAGGGCAAATGCACACATATCTAGTGATCAGTACAGGGTTAGGGCAAATGGACACATATCTAGTGATCAGTACAGGGTTAGGGCAAATGGACACATATCTAGTCAGGACAGGGTTAAAACAAATGGACAGGTATCTAGTCAGTACAGGGTTAAAACAAATGGACAGGTATCTAGTCAGGACAGGGTTAAAACAAATGTATCTAGTCAGTACAGCGTTACGGCAAATGGACACGTATCTAGTCAGTACAGGGTTAACCCTTTACTGACTACTAGATACGTGTCCATTTGCCTTTGGTATTCTAGAGAATAAGACAGACGCCACACCAAGCCTCTCAACCGTACAGACACCACACCAAAACTGTCAACAGTACATGTGTAAGCTTAACGTGTCACTCACACGAACACCCTGCCTCCAGTCAAACAAATTCCATTCAGACATTCCACATGATAATCAAAATGAACAGTTTGTTCATGACCTTATAGGTAATTATACCTTAGTACAGTGTTTCCCAACCTTTTTGCCTTTATCTAAGACACGCCAGGGCCACCTACCCAAACTCCTACCCGCATACATACAAGACATTGTTTTAATCAACAATCGGGGTCCGAAGATGAATTCCCAATGCCTAGGCTAGCCCGACCTGAAGGTTGCTTAGGCAAGTTCAGAGGTCAGAGGTAATAAACAGCTACATGAATTTAAATATGGAACAAAAATATGTTTTAAATTGGATTATACAGTTTTGATTATCCAATTGGGTGTGATTTTGGGATTTAATACATTTACAGTTTTTCTTAGTCACTTTGGTGCTTTTCTCAGATCTCTTCTCAGACAACTATTAGTTCAACCTCCACAACATTTAGTCATGTGTGCACATCATAGTAGCAATTTCTCCTTCTTTTGAACAAATTGCAAATGCGTCAGTTCAAATAAATACTTATGGATGCTAATAAATAATAATAATAATAATAAATAATATAATAATAATAATAAATCCCAATAAAACTAACAGCCTTCATTTCATTGCTTGAGTCATTAGATACAGAATTATTGAACTAGTTATCAAATTCTGTCACAAGGCTGTAGAATCGCAAAGACAGTAAAAATGTGAAATGTACGTATTCAGTGTATTTACTCACTCCCTTAACTAAATCAATCGGTAACTGTAGTTTTCAAATGGCTATACAAGTAGTGCACAGTGTTGTCTTGAGCATTTTCAGGTAGTGTCACCGGTGGGGTATACTACGAATCTCGCTGAACATAACCAGGCTTTCCTTGGATAACCTGGATCGACAAATACGATAGTCACAATCAGAGTTGAGTGATATCACGAAACTCACTCACGGGTGAATTTGTCAAACTAGGGTTTCAGCTCAGATCTGTGCGCGTTCTTGTGGTTTGGGTAACTTTGGCCAATTGTGAAACGTGGAGATGCACAAGACCGCCTATATTTTAAAAAAGATTACTTCCGCATTTATGAGCGACAACGTAGTCTATGGTGGTAATTTTTAATGTCTAACCTATAGCATCAAAAAAATCAAAACAAAAAAAAAATCGAAAAATGAGTGCACAGGTAGATCAGATAACTAGTGATGTCACCTGTGTTGAGTGCACAGGTATGAGTATACTGCATGTCCACCTCTGATCCATAGAGCTGCTGAGTATACTGTATTAGAGCTGCTGAGTATACTGTATGAGTATACTGTATGCCCACCTCTGATCCATAGAGCTGCTGAGTATACTGTATGAGTATACTGTATGTCCACCTCTGATCAATAGAGCTGCTGAGTATACTGTATGTCCACCTCTGATCCATAGAGCTGCTGAGTATACTGTATTAGATCTGCTGAGTATACTGCATGTCCACCTCTGATCCATAGAGCTGCTGAGTATACTGTATTAGAGCTGCTGAGTATACTGTATGTCCACCTCTGATCCATAGAGCTGCTATGAGTATACTGTATGTCCACCTCTGATCCATAAAGCTGCTATGAGTATACTGTACTGTATGTCAACCTCTGATCCATAGAGCTGCTATGAGTATACTGTACTGTATGTCAACCTCTGATCCATAGAGCTGCTATGAGTATACTGTACTGTATGTCAACCTCTGATCCATAGAGCTGCTGAGTATACTGTATTAGAGCTGCTGAGTATACTGTATGAGTATACTGCATGTCCACCTCTGATCCATAGAGCTGCTGAGTATACTGTATTAGAGCTGCTGAGTATACTGTATGAGTATACTGTATGCCCACCTCTGATCCATAGAGCTGCTGAGTATACTGTATTAGAGCTGCCGAGTACGATTTTAACGATTTTAATTACACTACATCGCCTCCCTACGCCTCCCGACCCTGTCAACAGGATGACAGGATGACACGTCCAAAGACATGAAGCATTCTGGACTTTTGCTCTGGGGGCGCTGCTTCCGGGGGGCCTGGGCGGCGGGGCGGATCAGATTGTGTGTCCTGGTCGGGCCGTGGTGTGTGTTCGCGCGGTGTTGTGGTTGGGGTGGGGCTGGCGCGGGCCCCGTTCTCTCTGCTCGCGGATGGTGGTGGGGGGTTGTCTGCGGATGGGTGGCGCCGCCTGTGGGCGGACTCTGGCTGGCCATGCTCAGCCGTGCTGCTCCGGCGCGCGGTTCAGAGGTGGTGTGTGGGTTCGCCTGGGGGGGGGGGCATTGTGGGTGGGTGGATGTTTGCATGCGTGGTGGACGATGTGCGGGATGCCTCTTCGGGTTTAACTGGGTAACCTATTCCTACGCACCTGTCCCCACAAAAGAGGTGTGTAAAAGCGTTTTGTAAACCCTCTATAGTATAACCATTTATATCACCATTGATATACTTATTAATACTTAATATGACTTACAGTAATACTAACACACTCTATTTCTCTTCCCTTTCCCCTATACCGCACCTGTGAGGTAAATCATTACCAGCCATCAACCATCTCTGTGCCTGTCCCTCATCACACCTGAAGTCACATCCCTCTGACTGCCCTACATCACCATTGCCTTCGCCATCCCTATGACTGCCCTACCATCGCCTGCTGTGGTTCCCTGCCCGAATCTTTGGCCCTCGGATCCCAGCGACCCATCACCTTCCGAAATAACTAATGGATTACTAATGGACAATTTATTCCCTACACTGGACTATTTGAACTTTCATTGTCATTGTAACTTTCAAACTACAAATGACTTTACTGTAACTGACCCCAGGCAGATGGGTTGAGCCCTTGAGTCGTGGGTCTGTCTGAGGTTTCTTCCTATATGTATCTCCAATTCTAGGGAGTTTTTCCTTGCCCCTGTTACTCATGGGCTCTCTTTGAATGTCTAACACTCTGTAAAGCGCCTTGAGACATGTGTAATGTATTGGCGCTCTATAAGCGACATTAAATTGAAATTGAATTGAAATTGAGTATATTGTATGAGTATACTGTATGTCCACCTCTGATCCATAGAGCTGCTGAGTATACTGTATTAGAGCTACTGAGTATACTGCATGTCCACCTCTGATCCATAGAGCTGCTATGAGTATACTGTATGTCCACCTCTGATCCATAGAGCTGCTGAGTATACTGTATTAGAGCTGCTGAGTATACTGTATTAGATCTGCTGAGTATACTGCATGTCCACCTCTGATCCATAGAGCTGCTATGAGTATACTGTATGTCCACCTCTGATCCATAGAGCTGCTGAGTATACTGTATTAGAGCTGCTGAGTATACTGTATTAGAGCTGCTGAGTATACTGTATTAGAGCTGCTGAGTATCAGTGCGTCAGCAGCAGAAGAGCACTAGCACTTTGAGCTCATTGATTTGATGTAAAGTGCAATATCAATAACATGTATTATTATTATTATTATTATTATTATTATTATTATTATTATTATTATTATTAGAAGAAGAAGAAGAGATTCTCTCGTCTATCAAACTCTCGGGCCAGATGACTGTTTTTCTCACTTTGGTGCATTTCTCAGATCAGATTTGATATTTTGAAAACTGCTTATTCAAATGGCATATTGTCATATCTCTTGTGCACATCACAAAAGCCTTTCCTCCCAATGCTGAATGACAGCAAATGCTTTAGCACATCCATGCAGTAGTCTGTCACTATCACTATACTGCTCAGTCTCTTGGCTTATGGGCATCTGCTACTACCAGTGGGCGATGATCTATATACTCCAAATAAAAGGGGAAAAAAACACAAATTGTTGTTGTTAATGGCTGCATTTGACCATAGAAAGGTCTGAGTGCCTTTTGGTCGTGAAAACTTTAACCGCCAGTGGCACATGGAAAATACAATGCAAACAGAAATAACTGGTGAACAGATAATCATCCAAATATAACTGGTGAACAGATATATATATATATATATATATATATAT
Source organism: Sardina pilchardus (assembly GCF_963854185.1). Classification (NCBI taxonomy): domain Eukaryota; kingdom Metazoa; phylum Chordata; class Actinopteri; order Clupeiformes; family Clupeidae; genus Sardina; species Sardina pilchardus. The sequence continues at coordinate 877,857 of NC_084998.1, read as the reverse complement.
ATATATATATATATATATATATAACTGGTGAACTGGTGAACAGATAATCATTTTCCAAAACAGCATCAGTACTCTGCAGCCTACAGGTTGGCAGCTCTGCAGATACTTGGAGAGGAACCTAACATGTCCTGTTAACAAGACCAAACAGCTCCACTATCTTGACATAAACAATGTCATTTTGATTGCACTGACAGTTTCATTAGTATAAATACTTTTGCATGATTTTTTTTAGCAAGATACACACTTTTGCAGGTATTCCACCCTGTAGTACACTGTTTTGTGAAATGCATGAACTGCAAACTGATTTGAGAAATGCACCAAAGCGACTCAGAAAAACTGAAATGGACATCTCACATCCACTAAGGGCTCATTTATAACTAACATCTCACATCCACTAAGAGCTCATTTATAACTAACATCTCACATTCACTAAGAGCTCATATATAATGGACATCTCACATCCACTAAGGGCTCATTTATAACTAACATCTCACATCCACTAAGAGCTCATTTATAATGGACATCTCACATCCACTAAGGGCTCATTTATAACTAACATCTCACATCCACTAAGAGCTCATTTATAATGGACATCTCACATCCACTAAGAGCTCATTTATAATGGACATCTCACATCCACTAAGGGCTCATTTATAACTGACATCTCACATCCACTAAGGGCTCATTTATAACTGACATCTCACATTCACTAAGAGCTCATTTATAATGGACATCTCACATCCACTAAGGGCTCATTTATAACTGACATCTCACATCCACTAAGAGCTCATTTATAACTGACATCTCACATCCACTAAGGGCTCATTTATAACTGACATCTCACATTCACTAAGAGCTCATTTATAATGGACATCTCACATCCACTAAGGGCTCATTTATAACTGACATCTCACATTCACTAAGAGCTCATTTATAATGGACATCTCACATCCACTAAGGGCTCATTTATAACTGACATCTCACATCCACTAAGAGCTCATTTATAACTGACATCTCACATCCACTAAGGGCTCATTTATAACTGACATCTCACATTCACTAAGAGCTCATTTATAATGGACATCTCACATTCACTAAGAGCTCATTTATAATGGACATCTCACATCCACTAAGGGCTCATTTATAACTAACATCTCACATTCACTAAGAGCTCATTTATAATGGACATCTCACATCCACTAAGGGCTCATTTATGACTGACATCTCACATTCACTAAGGGCTCATTTATAATGGACATCTCACATCCACTAAGGGCTCATTTATAACTAACATCTCACATTCACTAAGGGCTCATTTATAACTGACATCTCACATCCACTAAGGGCTCATTTATGACTGACATCTCACATCCACTAAGAGCTCATATATAATGGACATCTCACATCCACTAAGGGCTCATTTATAATGGACATCTCACATCCACTAAGGGCTCATTTATAATCTTGCTCTACAGTGCCACCTGCTGTGTCAACTCCATACTACTTCATAATACCTTACAATTAGAGATTGTAAATCTGCTTTGTTTTACATTCAAAAAGCAGAATATCAAACAAAAACAGAAAGAAAAGAACTGGCATGCAGCTCATTTACAGTCCTGAAAAACAGTCCTAAATGGAGACGCTCATGTCCAGGATTAAAGGTGCAGTCAGCTTATAATATTATTGTCACATTCAGCAAGCACCTCCTTGTGATCGATGACCTGTGACTCTGCTGTGTTTCAGTTGGTCATTGTTTACAATAATTATAATGTACGTTGTTCCGGACAAAAGTGTCTGCTAATAGATTTAAATATAGACATAAACAAACACACCTTACTGCAAAATCACTGCTGCTTCTTTAATGAGTGCATGGGATTGGCTACTGCTCCGTTGATGAGTGCATGGGATTGGCTACTGCTCCTTTAATGAGTGCATGGGTTTGGCTACAATGTCTGTCAGCCATACAGGATACAAAACACATGTGCAAACAGATCATTTTCAAATCCTTTAATAGCATAAACTGAAACTGCACAAAATGTTTTAAATGATCTTTTTTTCTCACAAACTTCACGACTCACATGGTAATCACATGGTAATACGACACACAGGTGGGCCTTGGCAGGAACATTGACAGGAAGTCACAGTGGGCTGGTAGGCGTTCCGTTCCCATACTGCACGGACAGCACAACTCCCTCCCACAGGGTTCTCAAACTGGAGCAAACGGCTGCGTTCTGTCTCCAAACGGCTGCGTTCTGTCCCCAAACGGCTGCGTTCTGTCCCCAAACGGCTGCGTTCTGTCTCCAAACGGCTGCGTTCTGTCCCAGCTCCAGTGAGTTGGGTTCTGTTGGGTTCTGTGTCCGGCTCCAGTGAGTGGGTGGAACATAAAAGAGTCTGCATGATCATCTGAACGTCATTCTGGAACAAGGCCACATGGAACTACACCAGGGTGGACACCCAGATGCTAGCGCACCCTGAGGCAGGTCTGGCCCACGCCTGGCCCACGCCTGGATCCACTAGGGGCCAAACCTGTGTCTGAGCCCACTGCACTCTGGGAACTAAGGCACCCTGAACAGGTACAACACACAGCGCTCCACCACCGGCAGAAGCAGCATCACACAGGACTACGCAGAACTAGAGACACACAATCATGTCTAGGAACTTGGCTAATCTGGAATTTGTATGCAATTAAACATTTGTGCTTATATGACATCAGTTTTAGGAGTGATATGAAGCAACCATATCTAATATTGTAACTTGACATTTAAGGAGGAATGACCTCGCTGTGATAAACACATGGTTATGGCAGTTCAAGTAGTCTACAATACACATGGAACACACGCCAATGCTTTACGTTAAGGTGAAGAATTAATGACACGAATTAACATAGAGATCAGGAACATGAAGTGAAGTGAAGCGCTGTCGTTGGCATTGCTGAATGGTCCTGAACGCGGAGCTTCAGGCTGAATGGTCCTGAACGCGGAGCTTTATGGCTTATTCATGCTCAACTGATTAGCAAAGAATCATTTAGCCAACTGGACTTGAAATGATTTGGTAAGAAGCTCTAAACACAGCAGGACATCCAGCACAGCACATCACTTGATTTAACAACACTGAGTATGAGTTCATGATGAGTTATGATGTTAATCACAATGTAAAGCATTTCCAACATATCATTAGCACTGGGAATGAGTTCACTGATGCTAACTCATGCTCTTGGTGGCCATTAGTGTTAAGTGAAGTCCATGTTAATTGAAATTAGCCAAATATGGATTAGCATGGGTCACCTGCATTAATTTGGGATGATTCTAAATACGGTTCAAGTAGTGTTGTAGTACGATACATTTCAAGTCATTAGAGCTGCTTAGTGAAATAGTCCATTCCAACAAGTTCTCCCAGATGCAGAAGGAAATGTTACAGTTTAGAAAACAAAAATGACTGACCAAACAAACAAGAAAACACAGTGAAAAATAAAAGTAAATCTTGCATATCTCCTTCATGAGATCACAAGCCAGCGATGAGACAGATCTATGCATCCAGTCTAAAGCCAAATGTCATGTGAAATAACATGGGACACAATAATATTACAAAACTAGATGGGTAAATGATAAAGGCTGCTATGCCCTTTGTGGAATACCCTGGAATCAACTAGCCATAAGCACAGAATTGATCTGAATCAACTAGCCATAAGCACAGAATTGATCTGAATCAACTAGCCATAAGCACAGAATTGATCTGTTCATTTGCTATTTTAAACAAGAGTCCTTGTGCTGATTGTGCCTGTTAAGCACATGAAAGATTTCCTTCATTAGACGCCAAGAAAATGCAAGGAAAAGCTTTGTAGGTCAAAATAGTGTAAGTCACATTGCAGAGACTAAATAGTGTAAGTCACATTGCAGAGACTAAATAGTGTAAGTCACATTGTAGAGAGTACATCTTGATGAGTGGGCTTTAGAGAGCGGGTGGAGAACTGGGTGAGTGGGCTTTAGAGAGCGGGTGGAGAACTGGGTGAGTGGGCTTTAGAGAGTGGGTGGAGAACTGGGTGAGTGGGCTTTAAAGAGCGGGTGGAGAACTGGGTGAGTGGGCTTTGAGCGGGTGGAGAACTGGGTACAGAATGAGTGGGCTTTAGAGAGCGGGTGGAGAACAGAATGAGTGGGCTTTAGAGAGCGGGTGGAGAACTGGGTGAGTGGGCTTTAGAGAGCGGGTGGAGAACTGAATACAGAATGAGTGGGCTTTAGAGAGCGAGTTGCGAGATACGCCATTTGGCGTTCATCGTACGGGTGGAGAACTGGGTGAGTGGGCTTTAGAGAGCGGGTGGAGAACTGGGCTCAGGTTAGAGAGTGGGTGGAGCGGGTGGAGAACTGGGTGAGTGGGCTTTAGAGAGTGGGTGGAGAACTGGGCTCAGGCTAGAGAGTAATCTGAACAAATCCTGTGAACACCACTGGACTCAGCACCACTGCATAGCATCCTCTGTGATCCATGTCCAAAACAAACGTCTGAACATAATTTTCCTGAAAAGCTTCTGTTTTATACAGGACACTCCATTAGAGAATGACATTTCAATTGTCAACTCGTAGATGATCTCATTCTGGTCATTGTTTGACCAGCTCATAGGAAATAATCTTCCAATCAGCAGACTGTGTAGCGTTGGTGTCTATCAGTATAGTCTGAACAAATAATGCTGCGCTGACTTCTTGTTTATCCATTTAGTAAAGAAATCCATCTGCATGGAAAACCCTCACTCACAACTTCATTCTGATCGGTTATGTACAAAGGGTGAGAATTACCAAAGAACAATACGATAACATCATGATATTTGGGCCACGACACTGTACCATATTATTGGAACTTTTTAGAATACAGCAAGTATAGCGATTCAGTTTTCTGATTTCTTTCGGCCCATCTTGTTCTTAAGTGGGACTCTAGAACCATCTTGTTCTCTAGTGGGGACTCTAGAACCATCTTGTTCTCTAGTAGGGACTCTAGAACCATCTTGTTCTCTAGTAGGGACTCTAGAACCATCTTGTTCTTTAGTGGGAACTCTAGAACCATCTTGTTCTTTAGTGGGAACTCTAGAACCATCTTGTTCTTTAGTAGAAACTCTAGAACCTTCTTGTTCTCTAGTGGGGACTCTAGAACCATCTTGTTCTTTAGTGGGGACTTTGAAGCCATCTTGTTCTTGACTTTGTTCTTTGTTCTTTGCTTTGACTTCCTTTCCCATTTCTGTGCTGACTCAAGAGAAGAATCAGGTCTTATGTATATTTTAAGTTCTTCAGACAGTTTTATCAGAGTAGACGCATGTATCCAGATCAAATCAAATAGAAATTAAATAAAAAATACTAAGAAACTTAGTGCCACTGTACCATAATGGTATCATGTCAAAAATATCACAATACTACACTGTATCGATTTTTCCTCCACCCCTAATTTTGAATTAATTACTTTTCCAGTTAAGATAATGACTTTTGAAAGTGATCTACCATGAATATTAAGACACTTAAAATGTTAATGGCAAATGGATTATGACTTTCTTTATGAACAAACTATCTTGCAGAACACAGAATAAAATATGCCTGTGTTGAATACTATCTGAGGTAAAGATCTTGCAGTCTTTTTCAACATTGTCATGTATTGAGCCCATAGATCAAGGCATTTAAATAAATACAAAATCAGAACTAATCGTGTCACCTCAAAATCTCCTAAAAAATGGTACAAACTAATTGTTGAGTAATTAACTCAAATGTTTAAAAAGGATGAGAGTTGAACAGTCCCGTTTTCTAGTAACGTTCTCTTCTCAACACTACACTTGGCAAAACGAAGGAACCCAGCTGAACCTGCGGCAGAAAACCTCCGCCTGGCGTCCGCGGGAGTCGAGGTCGTCTCGAGACACGGTGCGGAGCGGAGCGGAGCAGGACCTCTCTCTGAGGCTGGTGGCGGAAGGCCCTCGCTCTTCACCCGGTCTTGGCTGACTGGATGAGCAGGGTCGGCCACACACCACACACAAACTACACACACAACAAGGAAGAGCAGAACAAGCAATTAAACAGTGCAACAGTAGAAGTCCGGCCATGCACATGCACGCAGCCTACAGCAGAGGTCAGAGCTAGTGCCCAAGCCCCTCCCCCTCTGGAGACGAGGCTGTGCATGTGAGCAGCAGAGTAGCAGCCATGGAGGTATTATAAGAACTGGAGAAAGTTAACAAGTCCCGCCCCCATTCATTTCAATGGGAATGCTAGGCTAGTGAAAAACGATTTTTTCAGGCTTCAACATGGCGTTTCAAGGGGCTTGTTTCCGGTGCCGTTTTGCTTAGCCAATTAAGTGCCAGGTTTCTGATTGACGTAAGGTACAGAAGGAGAGCTCGTGCCCACACTAAGCTTGTGCATGAGCTGAGAGTGGAACAGCCACCAATCAGCATGAGGCAAACGCAGAGAAAACGGCACCGGACATGATGTATTTCTGGAAAATGGCGACGAGGAAGTGCCTTGCTAATCGGCGAAGCTAATCAGTCAAATCCTGACCCCCTGGTAGCAGCGGCTCGATAGCAGCGTGTGCACAAGCTGTGATTGACAGGTAGCGACTCCTCCCCCCCAACATGATTGCTTAAACAAAACAGGGAGCACTCGATTTTTGCAAGCACTGTTACAGGCTTTAGAGGGAGCTAGAGAATTCGGGATTTTTCCTAAACAGCCTATTTAATATTCTACTTCCAGAATCCCATGACAGTTCAAGCTAATATAACTAAAAAAATGTTGCAGACGGCAGCTTTGACCTAAACTACAGAGACAGGTATTTAAGCGCAGCATCAAACCTTACCTAAAGAGACAGGTATTTAATCTTAACTACAGAGACAGGTATTTAAGCGCAGCATCAAACCTTACCTAAAGAGACAGGTATTTAACCTTAACTACAGAGACAGGTATTTAAGCACAGCATCAAACCTTACCTAAAGAGACAGGTATTTAACCTTAACTACAGAGACAGGTATTTAAGCGCAGCATCAAACCTTACCTAAAGAGACAGGTATTTAATCTTAACTACAGAGACAGGTATTTAAGCACAGCATCAAACCTTACCTAAAGAGACAGGTATTTAACCTTAACTATAGAGACAGGTATTTAAGCGCAGCATCAAACCTTACCTAAAGAGACAGGTATTTAACCTTAACTACAGAGACAGTTATTTAAGCACAGCATCAAACCATACCTAAAGAGACAGGTATTGAAGTGCAGGATCAAACCTTTAATCCAAAGCAACAGGCGGGTTCAGGATTTGACCCTGGGCTGACCAATGATTAGCTGCTTCACCACCCAGATAAGATACCACCTGTGTGTGTCTGTGTGTGTGTGTGTGTGTGTGTGTGTGTGTGTGTGTGTGTGCGCGTACGTGTGTGTGTGTATAACAGAGAGAGAGACCTTCCACCTACCTTAACCTTTGGTCTGTGCTTGAGGTAGGTTGATCTGATCTGGAGGCTGCACAAAAAAAAAAAAAAAAAAAACCCACATTGGTCCAAAAATGTATCTTGCACAAACAAGCAAACAAATAAACAAACAGAAAGCAAACGACTGCACCAGCGGAGGTGCCAGGAGCTGCGTGTTGCTACCTGAGGAGGATGTGCAGGTAGGAACCCAATCCTGTCAGAATGTGCCACCAGCCATGGAACTGTGTCACCACGCCAACACCAGAGGGCAGTGTTTGGCGAGCGGCCCTGCAGGAGAAGAGGTCACAATGCAGGAGGCTGTAAGGTGACGCCTTTAGCTTTAGCACACACACTAGTCACAGTGCAGGAGACTGTAAGGTGACGCCTTTAGCTTTAGCACACACACTAGTCACAGTGCAGGAGACTGTAAGGTGACACCTTTAGGTTTAGCACACACACACTAGTCACAGTGCAGGAGGCTGTAAGGTGACACCTTTAGCTTTAGCACACACACTAGTCACAGTGCAGGAGGCTGTAAGCTGACACCTTTAGCATGTGCACACACACTAGTCACAGTGCAGGAGGCTGTAAGGTGACACCTTTAGCTTTAGCACACACACTAGTCACAGTGCAGGAGGCTGTAAGGTGACGCCTTTAGCTTTAGCACACACACTAGTCACAGTGCAGGAGGCTGTAAGGTGACACCTTTAGCATGTGCACACACACTAGTCACAGTGCAGGAGGCTGTAAGGTGACGCCTTTAGCTTTAGCACACACACTCGTCACAGTGCAGGAGGCTGTATAGTGACACCTTTAGCTTTAGCACACACACTAGTCAGTGAGCTGACCAGAAGAATAACTCTGAAGAACTAGTGCAACAGGACACCTTAAGAATAACAATACATAAACTAGAAATGCAATTCCAAGGAATTACCAGTGCATGAAAATGCTAAAATGTATAGATAGATAATGTAGATATGGCTACTAAGGTGTAGCTAGGGTAAATATGGTGATTGAATAGTTTAAAGAAAGTTGATAGTATGAAGGTAGAAAGTTCAAAGCTGAAACATTCCAGTTCTAACTTAACTAGTGATTTCTATTCATGTTAAAATGTTAACGACGGTAACAATGATAACCAGGTTGATTGGTTAACTTAGCTACTGATTTCTTGCAGTTATGGTAAAAATGTTAACTATGTTAACAATGCTAACAGTGCTAACCAGGTTGATTAACTAACTTAGCTAATGATTTCTAACAGTTATGCTAAAAATGCTAACTATGCTAGCAATGCTAGCTATGGTAACAATGCTAACTTTACTATCAATAATAACCAGGTTGATTAGCTAACTTAACTGATAATTTCTAACAGTAATGCTAAAAATGCTAACTATGTTAACAACGCTAAATTTGCTAATAATGCTAACCAGGTTGATTAGCTAACTTAGTTGTTGATTTCTTGCAGTTATGCTAAAAAAAATTTAACTATGCTAACAATGCTAACCAGGTTGATTAGCTAACTTAGCTAATCATTTCTAACATTTATGCTAACTATGCTAACAATGCTAACCATGCTAACTTGCTAGTGAGGACTTTTATTTTGAAACCTTTGTTGCTAGGGTATCCATGTTGGCCACTATCAGGAAAGAAGAAGTTACTGCAGTATAATCATGTTGGTTGCTATGGAAACTGTCATAAACGCTTAATTTAATGGTTGCTATGTTGGTTGCTAGGTACATGGAGGTTTCATGTAGTTGACTGGAGGCATAGTTGATGACAGTTGGAATGGTTGAACAGTTAAATAGTTGAGTAGTTTCAATGGTTAAATGATTTAATAGTGTATTATTGCAGTGAGGACTTTTATTTTGAAACAGTTGTGGACAGAGGAAACAGTTTAACAGGAAATTTAGTCTTCACAGAGAGATTGTATGCTTAAAGCCTGAGAGAGAGAGAGCTGCTGCAGGTGGGGCTGGCCACCTGGCATAAGATTCTAATTGCTTAACGACCCGATTGTGATGTCATAGAGGCCAATGTTAAGTCTATGGGGACATTTTTAATAGTTTTTAATTCATAGTTTAAAAAGTATAAGGGCAATTCCATATCAGTTGGAACAGGTCCGACACCATGGTCCTCAGTTTTTCCTGATTTTTGGTCCAAATGTTCCTCCATGTCTCATTAGAAGAAAACCAAAAGTTTAGCTGGGTATCTTGTTTAGTTTCTGAGATATGGCTCTTCAAATGTGGTTAGACGCAGGCTGAAAATTCCTGTATTTAATGAGCACCACTTTTTTTTAAACCCCTCTCCTCTCTTAAGGCTACCATATTATTTTCTACAAATTTGAACACTGGGGCAGTACCCTGTGTTGTTGTCCAAAATCATAAAGGAATTACAGTCCTTCCCACCATTGGAGACTTATTCATCGAAACAAACCCATATTTGTTTTGAAAGCAATGAAAAAAAAAAAAACTGTTTTTGTTCTGTTATGGTCATGAATGGCTAGAACTCACAGTTTTAAAAATCTACATATATATAGTCCATGAGTAAGAGAATATGTTGAAAAAAAAATGAGAATGTTAGTTTTCGTATTTCGAGGCTATGAGCCTTCAAAGTTGGCCAATATGGTGTTTTTTCCTAAAAATGCCACTTATATTGCCTTTTTCCAAGGACAAGATGAAATGCAAATCCAACATTTCTTTTTCTCTGCAGTAATGTGGCACTTTGTAGATCATGTGGATGTGGTAGATCCAACCTGTCCATTTTAATATCCCCACAGCACATGTCTGAAGTTAGAAAAAATGAAAAAAATTCTTGGCTGAAGGAGGTATTGGTTTGATTTGTATGAACCTCTTAGAAGGACAATATGGGGTGTAAACCCATTTTTTTCTGTTTGAGGGATCAGAATGCCATCCTGTAAATAGGATAAAAATGTTGTATCCCATTTTTACTCTTTAGTGATCCCTTAAAATATGTCCAAAAGTTGTCAAAAATGGCCAAGTGGATCAAGTCACACAAGGCTACAAATGTAATATAAGACAGATGAGATACTGAGGGAGAACACTGTGAAATGTTTAACCCTGTTACGATGGCCTTTGAACCTACTGTGTCCCTAATATCCTGTGATAACCGGAAGTTGGTTTAAAACAGGAAATAAACTTTAAAAAGGCTATATCTAGAGAACGGAAGGTCATAGAAATAAACATTCACTTCTTGCTTGATCCTCATGATCGAATTATGTCTAATGGAGCAAATCAGATTGAGTCTATGACCTTCCATTCAAGAGTTGTTCGCAAAAATTATTTATTATTAAGTGTTGAGGCCAAAATCATGGTTTGAGATGTTGTGTAGGAGTATGTTTCAGACCATTTGGAGTTGATTGGTACCCACTTTGTGTGACATAAAAAAATCCCCCCTTAGGGTTTAACTTAGGGATGGATATGGATGACCAAAAAGTGTAGGATTTTCACTGGTCCTAGGGTTATGTTTATCTAAGTGGATCTCGGGTTAATTGTCCAGAGATACCATTAGAACAAATCACAATGCATGCTGCATCCAACGGTAACTCCAACAGCAACCAGGAGACAATATGCTTCATGCAGAAGAAATTTGTTTAATAAGAATGAACCTCAGTTAAGGACACAGTGGGTTCAAAGGCCATCATAGCAGGGGTTATACATTTCACAGTGTTCTCCCTCAGTATCTCGTCTGTCTTATATTTCATTTTTAGCCTTGTGTGACTTGATCCACTTGGCCATGTAAGCCCCTCAGTTTAGTCGCCTTTTTTCATTTATGACAACTTTTGGACATATTCTAAGGGATCAATAAAGAGTAAAAATGGGATATAAGATGTTTATCCTGTTTACAGGATGGCATGCTGATCCCTCAAAAAGACAAAATGGGTTTACACCCCATATTGTCCTTCTAAGAGGTTCATACAAATCAAACCAACACCTCCTTCAGCCAAGACATTTTTTTCTAACTTCAGACATGTGCTGTGGGGATATTAAAATGGACAGGTTGGATCTACCACATTCACATGATCTACAAAGTGCCACACTATTGCAGAAAAAAAGAAATGTTGGATTTGCATTTCATCTTGTCCTTGGAAAAAGGCAATAAAAGTGGCATTTTTAGGAAAAAACGCCATTTTGGCCAACTTTGAAGGCTCATAGCCTCGAAATACGAAAACTAACATTCTCAATTTTTTGTCAACATGTTCTCTTACTCATAAACTATATATATGTAGAGTTTCAATACTGTGAGTGCTAGCCATTCATGACCATAAGAGAACAAAAACATGTTTTTTTTCCCATTGCTTTCAAAAAAAATATGGGTTTGTTTCGATGAATAAGTCTCCATTGGTGGGAAGGACTGTAATTCCTTTGTGATTTTGGACAACAACACAGGGTACTGCCCCAGTGTTCAAATTTTTAGAAAATAATATGGTAGCCTTAAGAGAGGAGAGGGGTTTAAAAAAAAGTGGTGCTCATTAAATACAGGAATTTTCAGCCTTTTTTTAGGATGCGTCTATCCACATTTGAAGAGCCATATCTCAGAAACCAAACAAGATAACAAGCTAAAATGTTGGTTTTCTTCTAATGAGACATGGAGGAACATGTGCACCAAAAATCAGGAAAAACTGAGGACCATGGTGTCGGACCTGTTCCAACTGATATGGAATTGCCCATAAAAGTTACAAAGTTGAAAAATACATAGCAGCATTCCCCTATTCAAGACCTACGTTGCAACATTTTAATGAAGTTTCTAGGTTAAACGGTTCACGCTGAATAGAAAAAATGAATTTGGTAAGCGGAATAATAAGAAGCCTAGGAAGAACAGTACAGTGCATTTTCATGCACTGTAATAAATACATCTACACACAAAGACAAGATAATCAGAATGTAAAAGGTTTAGACGAAACTAAAATAAATAAGCTCAAAACTAGCGCATGTGATGCTGAAACTGAAACAGTTCAGACACAACTAATTACCTCAGGGAATCACACCGAGGAGGTTATCAATCACACACAACTCAATTACCTCAGGGAATCACAGAGGAGGTTATCAATCACACACAACTCAATTACCTCAGGGAATCACAGAGGAGGTTATCAATGTTCCACAGCAGGAATCCCAGCAGAAACACCCCCAGAGACGTGTAGCACAGCGGCCTCAGCTGTGGATAAACCCTGCAGACACAAGATCTATATGAGCTGTGGATAAACCCTGCAGACACAAGATCTATATCAGCTGTGGATAAACCCTGCAGATACAAGATCTATATGAGCTGTGGATAAACCCTGCAGACACAAGATCTATATCAGCTGTGGATAAACCCTGCAGATACAAGATCTATATCAGCTGTGGATAAACCCCTACAAGATCTATATGAGCTGTGGATAAACCCTGCAGACACAAGATCTATATGAGCTGTGGATAAACCCTGCAGATACAAGATCTATATGAGCTGTGGATAAACCCTGCAGACACACGATCTATATGAGCTGTGGATAAACCCTGCAGACACAAGATCTATATGAGCTGTGGATAAATCCTGCAGACACAAGATCTATATCAGCTGTGGATAAACCCTGCAGACACAAGATCTATATGAGCTGTGGATAAACCCTGCAGACACAAGATCTATATGAGCTGTGGATAAACCCTGCAGACACAAGATCTATATGAGCTGTGGATAAACCCTGCAGACACAAGATCTATATCAGCTGTGGATAAACCCTGCAGACACAAGATCTATATGAGCTATGGATAAACCCTGCAGATACAAGATCTATATCAGCTGTGGATAAACCCTGCAGATACAAGATCTATATCAGCTGTGGATAAACCCTGCAGATACAGTACAAGATCTATATCAGCTGTGGATAAACCCTGCGGATACAAAATCTATGCATTATATTCAATAAGAGATACATACAGTATGGGCCAGTGGCGATCTATGCATTAAATTCAATAAATGCTAAACGTGTGTTAATGTGTGTATATATTATACGGCTCTCTAGAATGTTGAGGGAGCTCCCATTCACTTTGAACGTTCTGCGGTCAGTTATTTTTGCCTAATCACCGTTCCGAAGGTATAATGACCGCTGCCAATGGCAACGGGTTTTGTGCTTTTAATTCACGTCTTTCATATCAATCCGCAACAAATCCATTCGCTGGTTGCAATGGAATTTAAACTCAGCTACTATGTATGTTGCCAGGCAACACCTAACAACTGTCAACTGTGGCAAACTATTTTTTTTGCTAGTTCTAGCGGAAGCCATGAAACGGTAGTCAAGTCATTGCTAAAGACACATTGAGCTAAGTTCCTTTTCTCGTTTTGGCAATTAGCCGTATAATAAGCGCGATAATGTATAGAACGCCGGTCATTATCGGAA